>NW_021939324.1:13064231-13191033 GCF_001715985.3 Manacus vitellinus | reverse complement strand
CCCCGCCATAGTGCGGGTGGAAGCCATGGACGTCAATCAGTCCAAGCAGGAGCACTTGCTGGCTCTGAAAGGTACCGACAGCGCGGCCCCGCAGGCGCCCGCCCGGCCCTGGTCCGGTGGTGAAACAGCGTGTCCGATCCGCAGCCGAGGGTGTTTCTCCCCTCCGTCTCAGGAGGTGGATCAGGGCAGGGCCCGGCGCTGGGGCCTGCGGTGGGTGGTGCCCCAGGGCACAAGGAGGCGGCGGGGGCTACTCTGAAATACCCCGCACACGGGTGTGCACCTGGCGGGGGGGGCTGCGGGGCTGCTCGGCGTGTCCGTGCTTTGCTCAAGGCTTCGGTTGTGAGAAAACGTTTAGTTAAAATTTGCTTTCCAGTTCCCCTTGTTTTTCAGGACGAGTGGACGTAGTCTTAAACTATGCCGGAGAGGTTTTAGACTGGGCGTTAGGAGGGATTTCTTCACAGAAAGGGGGATTAGATATTGTAATGGGCTGCCCGGGAGGTGATGGAGTCACCGACCTGGAAGTGTTTGAGGAAAGGCCTGGACGTGGCACTTGGTACCGTGCTCTGGTTGACATGGTGGTGTTCAGTCATAGGTTGGACTCCATGATCTCAGAAGTCTTTTCCAACCCAATTGGTTCTCTGATTCCTCTTTGGGTGGATTTTTCCCTTTTCACCTTGTGCTCAATGCATTGCTACCAGGCCTACTTTCTTGATTCGGGGATCACAAATAGTGAAAATAAAATTGTGTATGTCTCCTGCATGCCTTACAAAATTAATACAAGAGAGCCCTCTGAAGGTTTTGATAATTTCTGAGTAATAAATGCTGCTAGTTATGTTGGTGCAATAAACAGTTGGTTAAAATCTCAATTCTGCAAGCATTCTAGATCAGTGAGGATGTCCAGATGGATCAAGTAGTGCAGGTGTGGAGTTCATTTCAGAGCCCATCTTCTAGTTTTAAAACATTCCTGGATGGAGTTTGTAATGGTATCTGCATGTCACAGTAAAATCTGTTAACCATAATTCAAAGCTCAACAAGCCCTTTTCGAATATGTTTATGTGTATACACACAGAACATGAAACATCATGAGCTGACAATACAAATGCATTTTGATAGTAACTAATTCAAAGCAAAAAGTTTTATGATGGGTCATAAGAAACCAGTGCAGTCCTTGGGCTTGTATTGAATTTGGTGCAGTGTCCGGGCTGTGGATTTTGCAAAAGAAGTGAGAAAGATGTGAGGGCTTCTTTGCATTGTGATATACTAAAGAGAATCTTGACAGTGCAATGATTAGGCAATCCTGGATTTTATTATTTTAGTATTATTTTATATTACTGATCAGGGAACCTGAAATGGTTGCAAACTTCTTAAGAGGGTGGGAAAACAGGAGAGCAATAGAGTGCATGTTATACTTATGTTTCATAACAGTGTTTGTGGTTTTCCCTCCACCGTGCTCCTACATTTAATGTATTCTTTTTATGAAAGTATAAAGCCTTTGAGAAGTTAATGAGTCTTTTAATTATTCTAAAAGTCTGATAGATGAAGCAATTATCAGTTCCTTGAATTAAGGTTGCATGTATTGCTTGGCAGCTGTGAGACTAAAACTGAATGTTGTAGTTCTGATATGAAATGGAAACAGGCAACTTCTCTTTGCCTAGAGCACTTCCCTTTTCACTTTTTACTTTAAAAACTGCTGTATCAGTCAGTACTATTTCAGGAAGGGTTTTTGTAACACACATGTTGCTTTATATGCCCTGGCTTAAAATATTGATGTGTAGGAGAAACACATTAAAAAAAAAATTGTCGGCTAAATTTGAGAAAATAGGCAGTAGTAATTGTATGTCTTTTAAGATACATAGCAAGAATAGTGATGGATGGCAAGTGTGAGATGGTGACAGAAAAAGAATTCTCTTGCAAAGGGACTGTGTTGAATAAACAGTGTGCATGTGGATAATGTTCAGTGTACTGAAGTTACACTGGTAGTGGTGGAATACAGCCACTAATGTTCAGCCTGATAAAGTAGAATGTTCTAATGCGTATCTCACTTATTTTTACTACCTGATTCTTTTTTGAAAAATGTCCTAGCGATGTTTGTCTTAATATGGTAGTATCTTATTGTTTTATAATACTTCTACTTTAGGTCCTGTTTTCCACTGATCTTTGCATCAAGGAAAAGGAAAGGGCAAGGAAATTCTAGTAAATAAGATGTTTCAGTCTAGATTTGAGAATCCTAATCAAGACACTGTTTTCCTAAGACTGTTTTCCTAAGAATCACTGGATTCCTATGGTACAAGCATGGAAGTCGTCTTGCATTATCGACCACATCAGAGAGATGTAATAAAACTGCAGAAATTTGCAGAAGCAGCAGTGAAGGAGTTTCCAATTCGTCAGTTACCAAGATTTGCACCCTGGTTTCCAAATGATTTATACAGACTTCCCCTCAAACCGAAAAAGCGGGCACCTGTTATTTCTCATGAGGAAGCAGAAGAATTAAAACATCTTTCTACACCTTCAGAATATGTTATAGGATCTCCTGATTACGACTGCACAAAGAATCTGCTTGACTTTCAGTCTAGCATGAAACATGGTTCAACTTTAATCCAAGCACAAGCTGTTCACAGACCAGTTAACTTGGACTATCAAGGACAACCACCACCTAAAGGAAAACAAAAGTTGAAAAGGTCTTGGAGTATCTCTCTCCCTAGCGCTAAACTCAAAGAAAAGATTCTTCCTTTATCTCAAGAACTGCAAAACAATTTGGAAAGACTAAAACTGCATGCGTTTTATAGAGCAAAGTGGACAATTGAACAATCTATTTGTAATAATGAGAATTTGGAGGACATCTGGATAAAATTGAATAGACTCATCAAGGAGAATGAATTGCCCTCTTGCAATGCTACTATCCGAAGATCTGTGGGACAGATATGGATTTTCTGTGATATATTATACTGTGAATATGTTAGAAATATTCTTAGGGAAAAGCTAAGCCTTACAGATAAAATGAATTTGCTTGTACATAAATATGGAATTATATTTAGTTTATAATTTAAGATACAGTTTAATAATAAAATTACTGTCTAGAGTACTGGAGTTTTTAAGCAGTTTAGAATATATAGACTTTAGAACAACTGATGAATTAATAAGCAAAAACCTACTTATATTACTTTGCTACAGTTTTCTAACTAATGATATATTTCTTTAACTTTGTTTTGCCTGAAAACTTATGGTTCAATTAAGATTAGTAAGTTTCTGTTTGGCTTAATACTGCATTTTGTAGCTTTTCTTTGCCTTGGTGGTCTAAAAGAAAAAAATTAAGGCAGAATTTCCAGGCTGTTTTGGCAAGCTGTGTCAGATAATAAAATCTATGCTTTCAGTTGAACAAAGTACATCCTTTCTGCTTCTTTGAAATTAGGAGAAGGAAAAGTGTTTTTAAATGAGTTGTAATAATTGCTATTATGTCTCTAATTACTTTTGACATTAGGAATTTCAAGATCTGATTGTTTCCTGAAAGTAAGGTGTGCGAGAGTCCTTTTTAATGAAGGCATATCCCTTGCATGAAGCACAAACTTATTTTATGTGGCATGAATGTGCTTTATTAGTAATGTTAGCTGTATTTTCACTGAAATACTAATGATAGCTTCAGTAGAAATTGTGTGCTGAAAAATATGAACAATTTAATAATTGCTGGTTTACAGCTTTGGTAATAAGATTATTTTTTCCTGATGTTTCTGTTGTTTTGTCTCTAATTATATTGGGGAACAAGAAAGCAGTAGTGAACACTAGAAAGCACTTCCAGCTACAAGTGAGGAAATTAAGAAATGAGACTTCTATACATAAACTTCTGTTTGTTGTCATTGTGGAAGGTAAAGGTCTCTGAGGGTTTAAACAGTCATAAAAGGTTGAGTTCATCATGACTTTTTGTGACCTGAAAGAATAAAGTTTTTGAAGGTCATACTGTCCTTGCTCAATCGAATGTTTAGAGGGTCAGTAGAGAAGTTAAACTGGGATTGATATGACTGCAAGGTATACATTTCTCTTAGGCACTTCCGCTAACTCTAAATAGTTTTGCTCTAGCTGGAGATCAAGGTCTATGGCATCTGGAAAAGGAGGAAAACAAACGTATTTGTAGATTGTTAGATTATCATTAATGCTAATCAAATAAAAGTGCACATAAGCTTAACAGATCCCTCTCTGTAAAAATAAGTAAACTCCCCTTGGACTTTTACTTACATTTTTTATGACATCCTTATGTTGAATAATTATATTTTATTATAGGCATTGCATTTTTTTAAATATTAAAATTAAAGATATTGCTCAGTTTGGGTGATTGGCATGTATTTTTGAACTCTGACAATTTTAAGGGGGTCTTATATTGACATTTGGGATGTTTGTGCCATTTAATATGACCACTTAGCAAAATTAGTGCAAAATGCTCTCCAGTGTAACTGCAGGTCATTATTGGTTTTGTAGCTTCTACAGCCAAATTATTTCACTGAAATTATATTTCTGAATTTAACATTAATAGTAGCAACGTTTCTTTGTGTATCAGCATTTTTGAAAATATAATGAAGGAGAATACAATCTGATTTGAATTTTATTTGATGTTGTATTTTGTGTCTGGGATCTTAGAAGAAAAGTGCTGAGACCTTGTCCTGCAAAGATACTGTATTTTCTAATATTAATTTGGTAGTCTTATTAAATAAAATAATATAGTAGTTTTTCTCTGTTTTGACTTCATTCTGTGATGTATTTATTTATTGCCTGAAACATGACTAAACTTTCTTTAGAAATAGTCAGCAACTACTAGTTTATACAGGCTTAGTGTAAATTTGAATAAAATTAAATCATGCCAATAATACAGTCCCACTATATTTATTTGATATACTGGCGAAAGAGCTAAATAAGCATCTTACTAAACAGAAGGAGGGATCACTGTCACTGCGGCTGTCACCTTTCTGCTGCTTTGGGTTGGCTTATATGTGAATAATGATAGATGCTCTTCTAGCTATGAGCACCTGAGCTGGGTAACTGTCATGTAAAGAGCGAACACCACCTGAGGCTGCTCTACAGAATTATTACAGTCTTGAGTAGCACCAGTGTACCAGCTGAAATCCAGGCTTTCATTTTGTTCTGTTCAAGAAATGCTTAGTTCATATGCACGTACAATTCAGTGTTTTTTATGTTTTTCGTTTTCAATGTTGAATGTGCTTTTCCATTTACTCTGTTTTATATATCTTTTTAATATGCCTCATGGTTTTAAACCTTCAGAAGTCATATTTTTCCACTTTTCACCATAACAAGGAGAAAATGTTACCTTTTTATGTGAAAAGTGAGAATTGTTTGTGTCGATGCTAACTTGCATAGGTCTGCTGTATGGTAGTCTAAGTTCTTGTGAACCAACACAGCCCATTGTACTCAAATGTATATCGAAGTAATTGAATACTTTACACCACTGGAAACAGTGAATGCTATCTGGATATATAAATTGTAGAAAAGTGCAATAAAAGTAAAGCCGCAATACATGTATGAGTGCAAGGATGTTGATTAACTTGTTGCAGTCAAGAGAAATCCTTTTGGTTTATTTTTTAGTTTTAGTTGGTTTTATGTTTATTAAGTTTCCAAGAAAAAAACCCAATGATTTTTACATATTCAGATCAACACCTAAGGTTACAAATGCTCGATTTTGTTTCATGTGAATGATTTCATGATAAGCTATATACAAGATTAGGGCCATGGTTAATGTAAATAGGGAAGAATTCGTTTAAAAAGTAGCATCTTAAATCTGTTATATAAGTAAAAATAGTGTAATTTTGAGTATGAGTTAAAATAGACTTTGAAAATACCACTTTCTTGAAGTATAGTTTTTTAAGTAGCAAAATCTCAATGATTTTGATTTTGTCAGTATCAATAAAATGGTTACGTTGTTCCTCAGGTTTTTGTGCTGGTTTTGCTGGCTTGAGTTTAAAGGTTGTGGCTTAAAGAAAAAGCAGATATATAAATAATGTAGGCCTTTAGACTTGTAACTCTGCCTTGTGTATGTGTTATAGATTAGGGTGTAAATGCAATTCCTTATAGACTGGTGTTTGACTGAAAGGGTCTGTCTTAGCCATCTTGTCCCATTCTAGAGCAACGAGGATTACAGGACAGGTGCTTAACTGAAGAAGCCCACAAAAAAATTAAACTGGTACACTTCTGAAGACCACAAAGCCCTTAACGCAGTAACAGGTATAAGACGTTTAGCACATAAAATTGAAAGCAGTAGGTGTCAGTGCACCAAGGGAACAAAGGAGGAGGGAGCAATGCCATTACCAGTATTGGATCTCAGAAGAGCAGGGAATTTTTTTATATTGTGAAAGGCCAGGTGATCGAAGAAGGTGTTACCCTTTTTCAGTCTAAGATTATTTGGTGGTTGTGGTTTGTTGGGGCTTTTTGGTGGAAGGAGAGCAAGACAAAATTATACTTTAAAAAAACATTTAAAAATATTTGTTTAATTGACCTGTGGTTTATTTTCTGATTTTTGCAGTGATGAGGCTAACCAAACCTACTTTATTCACTAATATTCCGGTGACTTGTGAAGAAAGAGATTTGCCAGGTAAATCTTTTCTACTGACTAATTGTTATGTATGTCTTACCAGGCTTAAGCAATGTGACCATCTAAGATATTAGAGGATTCTTATGACCTCCCCTAGAGGGGGAACTCTGAAACAGCAGTATATTTTAGATTTGGTAATAATTGAAGGAAGGTACCAAGGTGCACTCTACAGCTCTTGACCTACAGCTTTGAAAGCTTAGTGATGATACTCAAATGGATGATCTCAAAGTCTGAGCAATTAACACAAAATTGAAGGCAGTTCTGTGAGAGAAATGTGTAGGTGGAGAAAGCTTGTCATTACTGTCTTTTTGTATCTGGAGAAAAGGCCCTGGTAATTAGAACCAACATGTGAATGTTCTATGGAAAACAATTTTGCAAGACTGGTTTTGAATTGTTTTATGCTTAGTGTGCCTTCATAAATTGGAAATCCCTGGGTTGTCCCACAGAAATAGTTGAAGTCTAGAAGTCAAGTATAAGAGTCAAAGGGAAGATTCAAGAAAGAGGATTGTGTGGAAATACAAACCAAGCAGGGGAAGAAAATAAGTGAGGTTAATTAGTTCTGTTATGTACTGTGCTTTACTTGGGTAGAATTTCCCTTAAAATTCAATGTTAATTTGAGCTATGCCTTTGGTTGGGATTGTACCCTTCAGTATGTATACTGAATAAATTATTGGATACAAGCTCATGGGAGTTAAATTATAATTTAAAGGCAGGCCTATGGATATGTATTTCCCCCCTAAATAAGTTTATTGTAAAATAAATGTATCTAAAAATAAACTACATCTAAGTGATTAAGTGTATAACTTAAATGTAGACAAACCTTTAGACTTAGCAAATATGTAATTAATAGTAACTTGATATTTCTACAGGTAATCTCTTTAATCAACTCATGAAAGATGATCCTTCTACTGTAAAGGGTGCAGAAACTTTGATGTTAGGAGAAATGCTGACTCTGCCTCAAAATTTTGGGTAAGAAGGAATTATTGTAACTGTAACATGCAAGGTTTAGGATTCATTTAATAATAATGTGTTTATTACTTCTCTTTCTATTTGAACACCATTGTCATGCAATGAGATTTTCAGTCATTTTAAAAATAACCTGTGGTTTGATTTATAAATCTAAATCTATATATATATGTGTGTGTGTGTGTGTGTGTGTGCTACCCAATGTTTCTTTTCTGTAGCATGACTGAATTTAATAAGCATTGAAAGTTGGAAGAGATTTACAGCTGTGCGTGAATGACTAGTGTAATGCTCTGCTATAAACCCCATCTTATATTAACAGAGTTTACTACCGTGATGCTTTGGGTACTGGAAGCCATCTTCTTATTCATCTCAGATATTGAACTGGAAAAAAAGTCTGATTTGTTTGCTCTCTTTTGAAGCTGTTTTTCTTAAAAGGATGACTTCAGAAGTATGGGCATGAAAATGCCAATATTCTTCTAGGATTTAATCCGGCAAACACATGTGTGTGTATATATTTTTTAAATTAGAACTAAAAGATGTTTCAGTGACATGTTCTGGTTTTTTAGTAACTGTTACTAAAAGTATTTTTTTTTCCTGAACTGCAGAAACATATTTCTGGGCGAGACGTTTTCCAGCTATATTAGTGTGCACAATGATAGTAATCAGGTTGTCAAGGACATACTGGTGAAGGTATGTGATGATAAATCCACTTACTTGATTTATAAAAAAAATGATGAGTATGTTTTCTGACAATATATTGTATATATATAATGCTAATTTATAGGCTTTAGGAAATACATGTCACTTTTTCCAATCCAGAAAATATACTTGGAAATTGGAAACAGTAAGACATAAAAATAGAAATTATTATAGAAATCTTTCAAGATTAAAATGAAAAATTATGATTGTATCAAAAAATGGATATATTACAGAATCACAGAGTTGTTAAGTTTGGAAAAGACCTTTAAGATCAACAAGTCTGACTGTTAACCCAGCACTGCCAAGGCCACCAGTAAACCATGTCCCTAAGTGCCACATCTACACCGTCCCCACAGGGTTAGTGACTCAACCACTTCCCTGGACAGCCTGTTCCAATGCTTGACAACCCTTTTGGTGAAGAAATTGTTGCTGCTATCCAATCTCAACCTTCCCTGGGTAAACTTAAGGCCATTTACTCT
Source organism: Manacus vitellinus (assembly GCF_001715985.3). NCBI lineage: Eukaryota > Metazoa > Chordata > Aves > Passeriformes > Pipridae > Manacus > Manacus vitellinus. Next base: position 13,182,300 of record NW_021939324.1, on the reverse strand, counting down.
TGTCCTATTGCTTGTAACTTACAAGAAGAGACCGACCCCCATCTTGCTACAATCTTCTTTCAAGCATTTCTAGATAGCAACATGGTCCCTCCCCTGAGCCTCCTTTTCTCCAGGCTAAATGCCCCCAGCTCCCTCAGCCACCCCTCGTCAGACACGTGCTCCAGACCCTTCAGCAGCTTCATTGCCCTTCTCTGCACACACACCCTTCTATGCAAAGCTTCTCTGAAGAATGGGTCTAGCAAAACTTTCACAGCTAAAAATATGGAGTTATATTCATTTACTTGCATACTCAATGAGGTTGTCAAAACAAGTCTATGTAAACTGCATGCTGGTTTGTATTTTGTATGAGTTGTTTTCTAGTGCTACATTTTTGTTTTGCATTTTCTGTTGAACAAATAAAATACTGAGAGTAGAAATTCCAGAAGTCATTGTGGAACTCAATGTAAAAAACAAATAGAGATTTTATAAGTTGCATATTAAAGGACTAGACAACTTACAACTTTTCGAACTTTTCTTTAGCTTTGGTAGGTTTCATCATCTTAACATATAACATGTATGAAAGTGTGTAGGGTACAAAATGCTCAGTGAAACCTAGTACTTTATAATATAAATTACTTTTCTTTATATGGTTTTAAGCAGCTGCAGTTCTAACCAATGCTTTGTTTTTATGTCTCCAGGCTGATCTTCAGACAAGTTCTCAGCGTTTGAACCTTTCAGCTTCTAGTGCTGCAGTGGCAGAACTTAAACCTGACTGTTGCATTGATGATGTGATCCACCATGAAGTAAAGGAAATAGGAACACACATGTAAGGTTTTAAATTTTTCTGTTGTTGAATGAGCTTAAATGAAACTGCAGCACAAGCATTCTGCTTCTGATATAGCATAGATTTAAAGTAACTCAAAATTGTTTTTTAAAAAATTATTTCTTTTCAGCTTAGTTTGTGCAGTAAGTTACACTACGCAGACCGGAGAGAAGATGTATTTCAGAAAGTTCTTCAAATTTCAGGTACTGCATGAAGTATTCCACTCTACTTTTAATAAATGTGTGAGTCTTGAAAACTCATTTTAAAACATTTGACACTTCAAAAGAACTTTTACGTACCAAAAATCTGTTCACTTTTAAAAGTGAACTATTAAAAGCCATCACTTCAAACTTCACATGAACTGGTGGTTTCTAATTGTCATACACGTAAACATTTCAGAAATAATAAATATTACATCTTACGATTTTTTTTAATTTATAGAGAAAAAAATTACTCTTAAAAAATCCCTTTTTATAGCAGCCAGCTTTATGACTATATTTAAACAGGATTTTATTGAACATTGTTCATGCTGACTTTGATACATCTAACCATTGAGTTTACAGTGTAAAATTCTGATTTTTCTTTTAGTGTGTGTAACCTTTTTTAAACTGGAACTTAGTGGAACTTGTTTTTTAAAGGAATCTAAGCAAAGATGTCTGATGTACTGTATCTAACTAATACCCACAGAAGTAATTGACGGAGTTGAAACCTTTTGTTCCATCACACAAATTTCAAGACTTGAGATTGGAGTAACTGAGGAAAGCAGGAAAATACTGTTATCTGTGGACTGATTCTGGCAAGAAAGAGTCTATTTTAGCTGTGTATTTAATGGCTGTTTGGGGATTTTTTAGAGAAATATGTTAAGATTTGGATAATTGTGGGCTCTTCCTCATGGAATGGAACATACTCTCACAGAGTATCTGGCAGTACAGGAGCATTACATAGTTTAGTCCTGAAGTTGTGTCAGGGGTGGTTTAGATTGGATGTTAGGAAAAGGGTCTTCACCCAGAGGATGATTGAGCACTGGAACAAGTTGCCCGGGAAAGTGGTCACAGCACCAAGCTGACAGAGTTCAGGAAGTGTTTGGACAATACTCTTGGACACATGGTGTGAGTCTTGGGGATGGTCCTGTACAAGACTGGAAGTTGGACTTGAAGATCCTTGTGGGTCCCTTCCCGCTCAGGATATTTTGTGATTCTATGAGGTGATTTCATTTTGTAGTTTTTTAGTATTCTGTCTAGATACTTCAGAAAAAAATACTTCAGTCTTTAGAAGGTTAAATTGCCATTCATTACAAAGAACATGTGGATATTGCCTTTTGCAACCGGACTTGTCTGTCTCATATTGGCCTTTTTAGCCACCAGCGCGCTTGTAACAAATGTGAGTAGAGCCCTCCCCAAATCTTCATTCGTGAAGCCCAGCCATGATGATGATAAAGAACATCCAAGTACTGTTAGTATTACCTTGAAATGGCACAAACTGATTAATCGAAGATGTGTTTCTTGGCAATCCTAGGGAAAATCATTCCATATCAGTTTTTGTGTTACACTCCCTCTGAATGCAGATTCTCTTCAGAGTTTCTTCATCTTTAATGAAGTTAATTTTCATCTTTGTGTGCTTTGTTGTACTCTCCTTGTGAAACTGTTTCCATTTCTCCATTCTCTGTCCCTCGGTTTAGTGTTGGCTACCTCTGTCCCCTCTAGGCTTTCTCTGATCACTTACACATGCATCTGCAGGTTTTCACATCTCATATTCTCTCTGTTCCTTACCTTTGTTCTTGCCAGAGCTTTGTGTAAGATGTTGATTTATCTCCTTTAGATTTTATATGTAAACTTATTCGTGCACATTTTTCTGAGGTCTACATGCGTGTTGTAATTACGCATTGCTGTGGTTTTTAACTGAACCCAGCACAGACAGTTTAATTGTCAAAATAGCTAAGGCTAGCTATCTGTCAAATTTGAAGCCCTTCCTACAAAGAAGGAAGCATAAGAGCTTCTTAAAAGTTACATGTATATATATATATATATACACACACTTTTACACCATTCTGTAAATACCCTCTGATTCGTTATGAGAAAAACTCTTCACTGAGACATTTTTGCCATTATTTGTACATTTGACATCGAGACACCGCCTAGAATATCTGAGAACAAACAAAAAGAAGTGTTATAGAACACTAAACCATTTCTTTACAATGGGAATTGATGGTTGCTTGTGATAGAGATGCCACCAGCTATTTTATAACAAACAAAAAAAAATTCTCTTTGACAGATTCTCAGCTTTTTTACATTTACATTTTTTATCATCTTTTAAATTGAACTGGTTATAATCAGCTTCTTTTTTAAAACATCATACTTAGTTTAATTCTGATTGACAGTGCCTTTATGTTCCAGAGCTTTCTCTGAGTAATAACAGCATTATACTTAAATGGAGAAGGAATGATTCTTTCTGGGGTTTGGTTGTTGTTTAGCTTTGGTGGGTGATTTGTGAACCTCACAATAATTTGTATTTTACTGGAAGGCCACTTGAAATTTACTGCAATGAATGCAAAGACTTTGTCTATCAGAAGAGAGAGAAAAAAATCAGCATGCAGAAAAATTACTAAGAAGCTTACTGAAGCAAAATATTTGGCTGAAAAAAGCCCTACTCAACCAGCAAAGACCTAAATTAAAATTTTAACTTTTTTTTCTGACTAGAGAGAGAGATAGTTATGAATACTGGAAAGATTTGAACTTTATGCCTGTTACAGTGCAGAAATCTCTCTGAAGACAACATTTTAATCTTGAGTTCTTCAGTGCTAAAAGATTTGTTTATGACTTGGAACGTTAGGGGTCTCTTAGGATGCAGTGCATTTATGTGCAAACAAAAAAAGTTTTCCTATGTAAAGGCAAATAAATGTCTTCAGGAATAGAATTTAAATTTGTTTCCTTACAAGTGTAATAGAAGATTTTTTCTTTCAGTTACATCACTGTATATACAGTTCATATTTGAATGTGTTAACTGTAGTGGTTTTATGCAAAAATTCAAGTACTTAAGAACCAACACTTGAGAATCGCTTTTATATCATGGAGTTGCTTTCTTTTGCTGATTGAATCTCATAAGACTAAAATGATGTATTGGATTTTTTATTTCTCGAAACAGCTGCATTTTCAAGAAGGAAGTGAAGGCTAGTGTGGTTTTTTATTAAAGCTAGTCACATGAATAGTTCTCTATTTCTTTTATTTTAGAGAAGCCCTCAGCAACGTTTTCTGAAGAACTCTGAAGTACTTATAAATATTAGATAATTCTTGCTTACTCTTGAAAGCAAGTGCAGACCACTTCAGGATCCAGGATGAATGTGATGTTATTTTAAAGACATACATTACTTAGAACACTGGATTTGTCTGGTTTTGTAAGAGGCCAGTGCTTAGGTTGAAAATTACTTGTTTTCAGTATGAGAAAACTGCTTAGTAGGAAAGCAGTCAAGTATACACAAGTAAGAAGCAACAAGTACATACTCTTAGTTGTGGGGCTTTAGCCGAGTCAGTTGTAGCACATATTCCGTTATGCACCTGTTATGTGTAAGATCAAAAGGAAAAATAACACTTCAGTAAAAGACCCTAGCACTTCAAAACAGTTGATGCTGAAGTTGTCTGAGAAACCAATTGTCCATCTTTTTTTCCATTTCATTTCAGGTTCTTAAACCACTAGATGTGAAAACCAAATTCTACAATGCTGAGGTGAGATCTGTGTGTATTTGGGTATTTGTGTTTTGGTGTGCTGGGTTTATTACTTCATATTAGGTGGTTAGATTAAATTCAAAGTGCTTTGTATGTACACCTTTCTGAGAAAGATGATCAGTTTTAAAAGGGAAAAAATTATGATAGATATATATTGTTTAGTTTTAAAATAGGCTCTTGATTCAGGGTTGAAAGAGATGGTAACTAAGATAGACATGTCAAGACCTTAATGTAATTGACTGACAATTTTGCATATTTTCCAGTTGCCCATGAACTCAGACACTTTCAGTTATTATTTGTGTATTTAGGCTGGTAGAGTACTTACTGTAAGGGAGATAAATTGTTCACAAAGCAGATGACAATTTATCAGAGTGGGGACAATTCAAATTTTTTTTAAATTTAAATTACTTAAATTTAACTTAAATGTAATTATGACCCTTCCATTCAGTAATTTAATTTTTAGGTTTGTGACAGTTACACACAGCACTTTGAAACTATATGACCTTATATATGCCTTGCATATTTATTTGGACATATTTGGTTATTTGTGGTAAGAATTTGGTAGATGTATGTAGGCCACAGGCTTCAAACCATACGTTGATCAGGTGTGAGATACCTGAGTAGGGTTGGAACATAAGCACATGGTTGCATGCTTTATAGAACTGCTGTTATCCGTAAGTGAGAATGTCTGGAAGTGTTTTCTGCTGTGGTTTAACAACAAAAGAAACAAAAATAATCCTAAAAAATTAGGTAATTCCTCTTGGAGCAAAATAAACCCATATTTAGTGTCTGCATTATATTATTGTTTCAGATATCAAGTGTATGTTAGGGGAGAGAGGGACAGATACCTTAAATGTTGCTATCTCTCTGTACTTCCTGTGTAAGTTTTGTTTTGTGATGAAACACTAATGGAAATCAAAACCTTTTTAAGGTAAATTCTGGGCAAACTTTTGACATAGATCAAAAGTATTCTTTGTTTTTACAAAATTGTTATACTGACTGGTCTTGAACTCCAGTTCTCAATTAGCTACCAATTCCTCATGGTAGAGATCTGTGGGAAGCTTTTGTGTTTGAGCTGGCGTGTGTGGGTTTGGGTTTTGGTTTTTTTTCTCTGTAGAGGTTTTTTAAAAGGCTGTTTGAATGCCTTTTGTTCTTCATGCTCATGACTTTGTGCAAGTCCCAAACCCATATGATTGATTGAAAGAAATTTAAAAGAAAATATTTTGGATGATATTAACTGAGCAATTTTCATTTACCTAGGAAACGGATATAGTACCACTCCTATTTTATTTCTGGAAGTATGTAAAGTGTTGCTGTATGTTGTGACCGTAGAATCCAAATAAATTTTAAAAAACTAGAAATAAGTCTTTGATTAGATGTTGTGTGTGATACTACATTGCTATGAAAACACCAAGGCATTGATCCTGACTATTATCCTTGAGAGCAGGGGAGAAAAGAAAATGGTATGTGTCAGTTACTTAGTTAACTAAAGGTCTCTAAAGGTTGTCTAACCAGTTAAACTGTTATTATTAATATTACAGGTATGATGCTGTCTGTTCATAATGCCTTTCACTAAAATTATTTTCTATTAATATTCTAATGATAATCCAGAATTTAATTTTTTTCTAAGACAAGGAATGATGCTGAACCTTATCTTCTTGCTTGTTGCTTATATTGCGGTAGCATCCAAATCGAGTCAATCACTGAAATTTGTGCACAGAACACATGCCCTGTTGCCCTAACCTGCTGCAATCCCAAGATTGAATTACCTGCCTATAGAAACGCTCTCACTGACTTTGATGTGCCTTGGAAAAGGCTTTGTAAAAGGTTCTGTTCCTGCAAACGTGCACAGGGAGGCAAATATGCAGACACCTAAGATAAGAAAGTTTGCAATTAAAACTGAGTTTTTGGAATGATGGATATTTAAAAAAGTTTTTCTGATAGTGTGGCAAATTTTGTTATAACTTGCTACATTGTAGCTTTGCTAGGACACATTACCACATTGGGGTTTTTTTGAGACCTTATATATGTGGATACTTCAAATTATCTGTAAAATGGCAGGGACTGTTTTTCCATTTCGTATACGACCCATTGCATGGATTTAAATTTAGGACAAACTTGAAATTTGGTCAAAAACTCCCTTTTTTTTGGTCAGTTTGTTCTACCATATCTTGTCTGTGATTTGTGTGCCGTAAGCTCTACTTTGGATTAGTTCTGAAGCAAAGCTAGTAAACCATGTAACCATACTAGCTATAAGTTATTAGAAATGTAGTTGTCATCTTTGTTTGCATCCATTTTTGTTTATGTTTCTGTCTTACTAATGCTATCTTGTTTAGATGGTGCAAAACAATGCAGAGATGCATTTTGTTTGAAAGTTAGCCTCCTTTTTCTTTAACATTTAACCCTAATTTCTCTAATGTTTTTTTTTTTTATTTTCCCATTAGAGTGACCTCAGTTCTGTGGTAATTTTTATTTATTTTTTTATAAATATGTATGCTTTTTTAATTGCTTACCTGTTTCTGTGCTTGTTATTGACATTCTTTTACAAACATAATGGAAAAGCAATGTTTGTTCTACCTATCATAAAGAGATGTTTTCTTGTTTTTATATGTGCAACTAATCACTCATATGGTTAGCTCTTTCTTTAATACCCATTGTTGAAACTCAGAGTTGATTATTACAGATTCTTGCTTGTGGGAGTCCTCCTATAAAATACCTTACCAAAATTTTACTAGATTTATTATTTGAAAACAGGAGTGATTCTCTCCTAAAATTTTTCTTATTTTGCCCTTGGAAATGTAGGTTTCACTACAGCACTGCTTGTGTAAGCTGTGACAGAACTTTTCGCATCTCGTTGGTGGAGACAGTGGGTTTGAGGAGAGAGCAGCAGTTGGATATTCTTTGTTCCTTTTGCTAGCTGGAACTGCACTTTCCAACTTTTAACTGCATGTAACAGTTGATTGAGCTAGTATGTTACTTCTGCAGTCTGATTTCACTTTAAGGTGTGCCTTATATTAAAATATAGTGCATATTTTTAAGTATTTAAGGGGGGTGTTAAACCATGTGATATTAAACCAGATTACAAATAACACAAAACTAACTTGCTTTTTCATTATGCTGCTTGTTTTTTCTTTTCCCTTTCAAATTAGCTTTTCTAAATTTCTGCCTATGGTTGCTGCTTTGAAAACAACTAAAATTTGGGTAAATGGACACTTTGAGCAATGGATTTTTGGGATATAAATGGTATCAATTTTAGTGACAGTAGTAATGATTACTTAGAACCATGTTTTAGTTGGGGTTATTTCCAGGTCCTGGAAGCATGAGGTGTGTCTGTAACCCATGGAGCCTGCACAGTTTTCATTGCCATATATATGCTATTGTCTGGTTTTTGTGCCTTATAAACACAGTAAACAAGAGAAAGTTACACAGCAATTCTGTATTTCTCCTTCTAACACAATATTTTTGAGACTAAACATATTTTGACTGTTTTGTCCCACTTTTATTTTGTAATTTACCAGCAGGACTCCATTTGTATAAAGAAGTGATTTATTTAAACTGATTAAAAGAAACTATAAGCTTCTTTCTGCTTTCCTCATAAAAGTACTTTTTAAAAATTTATCATAACAAAAGAAACTGCTTCAATCTGAATCAATAGACTAAACTAGTTCAGTTGGAAGTAGCCTACAACAACCATTTAGACCAACTGCCTGAATCAGTAACTCTTCTGTAAATACAAATTTGGTTGCTACCCCTTTTTTAAATTTAAATTAGCAATTTGGTTTTGTTTTTCACTTCTCTGGGGGCTCTTACCTCTAGTAGACTGATCCTGTGCCCTAAGATTTTTAGAGTTGCAAAATGACTTCATTGGTTTGCAATTCCACAAAAGACGTGAGGCAAAACATCTCTAGTTCCATGAGTTTTCATCTTTGGAAGTGTAACAGCCTTAGCTTTCGTTTCTGTACCAGACTTGATCCTTCAATACCATCTTTAGGCATTAGCTTCAGAAGTTCTGAAGGTACAGCACCAGTTAAATTGTCAGATGCATACAGTATTGGTAACCTTTGGCATGATGGAGCTGAGTGAGAGGGGAGGCTGGATTTTGTGTTTTAGCCAGAATGCCAGTGTTTGATAATAATAATAAAATCTTAGAGCATGTACATGAAATATTTTTTTCAGTTAAAGAAAAAAACACACATTTACTTTAATGTTTTTATACAGCTTGATGCACTAGTCATCTGGCATGGCATGTTGTGCACTGCAATTCCTTACCATTTATTCTATTTTTAATTTTTTTTAAAATAATTTGGATTAAATCTTGAGTTGCTATTAAGTTGATGGAAGTCTTGGGAAGTGGTGAACTGATGCATTACAAATAAGCAATAGCTAGAACATAGCAAAATTATCCCACATCCATTGTTTGGCAAGATACCTGTTGACTAACACTTTTGCTCCTATTGTTACTGGGATTAAGGTTTTTTCTTGCATTAATTAATTTGATTTGCAGGCATGAACTAAACACATGTGTTTTTTTTAACAATAGGACTGTCTACTCTGTTCAATAACACTAATCACATTTTCATGAACTTGCCCTTTTTTTTTTTTCCAGACAGATGAAGTGTTTCTGGAAGCTCAAATTCAGAATATCACTACCTCTCCAATGTTTATGGAGAAGGTTTCTTTAGAGCCATCTATGATGTACAGTGTTGCAGAACTGAACACAGTTGACACAGTAGGGAAAAGGTATGTTCATATTCAGGATACTTAACTTTGAAACTCTTTGTATTAGGATTTCATGAGATATAAGCATTACAGTTAGTTGTCTGTAATGGAAGGATTGCACTTCTTTGCTTGATTAAAAAGATCAAATTCCTGTTATGTATTCAACTGGAAAATCTGTTCCAGTTTTCTTTTCATAGAAACTATTCTTAAAACTTTATAATTCTACCTAGTAATCTCCAGCCTAATCCTCAAATAATTTCTAACATGGATGACATGGTAACATGAAAACATACTATTTTTTCAGTATCTCCTATATCATATTTAGCCCACATCTGGTTCTGACTTGATCTCTATGTACATACTTAGCCTTACAGGACCTGATATGTCCTTGCTTCCTATCAGTAGAGTGGTAACTGTTTTCAATTGTTCTAACCATGATCTAGCAAGGCAGCAGTCAAGGTGAATCAGTGGAACACCCATATAAGATCTTAAAATATAAAAATTTGTTATGGTGAAATAAATTAAATTTCATTTAGTGTCTGTTAGTAGAACACCAAATACCAGAATAACTGACTACTGTGATACAAAAGCTTGTGAAGTTAATTTCAGCTGTTTGTGCTTTGCACTTGCTTGGGTTTTTGGAGCAGGTGATGTTTGAGTGCTTCTGTAGAGGGGGCTAAAGTGAAAATTCTGTCTTCTTGCCTGTTGAAGGGGTCACCTGTAATATAGAAGAGCATTGTTCTTATAAAGTGTTTGCATCTGCTGTAATGATTTTTGAACAGGAATCTTAGTTTCATTACACTGAGATTTACTATGAGGGAAACCAAACAGTAAAAGAAAAATTAACAGTATTGTTGTTTAAATGCTAAGATGCCAGATAGTAAATTATAATGTGTCAAAGAGTATTTCCATCTCATTTCTCTCTGGCTCAGATGAATAAGAATGGGGTTTTTTCCCCACAGTCCTTGGTGGTACATAAATTCTAATATTGTTTTCTGTTGTGTTAAAAAAAGAAAACTGTTCTGTGTGTTTTGCCATTAATAAAGTATGAACACACACACACACTGAGTAAGACTGGTGAGAGATGGGGAAAAAAGTTTGAGTTTCAAGTCTTTTTCAAAATAACTGTTTAAATTAAGACCAGTGTGTTTTTTTTTGTTCAGTGAGTCTACTTTTGGCGCAAGGACTTACTTACAACCTATGGATACACGTCAATACTTATACTGTCTAAAACCAAAGCAAGAATTTGCAGAGAAAGCTGGAGTAATAAAAGGTGTAACAGTGATTGGTAAACTAGATATTGTATGGAAAACCAATCTGGGTGAACGAGGAAGGCTGCAAACTAGCCAGCTCCAAAGAATGGTAAGGTTAATTCAAGTGTTAAGTTAACTTAGCGCTCATTTCTAAGGCAACTCAACGAACAATTTAATAATGACTTGGAAAATGTGAGCTGCTTACTTTCTGAACCTCATGTTTCTATATGTGTTAGAGAGTTATTTCTTGTATTTCTTCAGTGAAGTGTGGATAACTTCATGGACTGTGCATTTTAGTTGCTAAAATCAAGTAACCAGTGTTGCAAAATACATTGGTTAGAATAAAATTATCTTTGAGTAACAATTTTTATGTGTAATATTATTTGTCTTTCATGTCCACAATTTTGATTGAATCTATTCTGTTCTAGTTGATTTATAAATTGATCATGAATTTTAAGTTGTATTTACTAGCTTGCTTAAGTTAGCTGCACAATGTGTCTACTCTAATGCCTAAACTTGACTTGCATCTTTTCAATTGAGGATGGTAAGAGAGATATGGAAGAATAGTTAAAAAAACTTTGAGAAATGAATCTTAGTCTGAGTTTACAAAGCTTATAATTGGGTCTCTACCTCTGTCTTTCCCCCAGTCCTCATCTTCTAGTAACTGAGCAATTCTGTAGGGAAATCATACTGACTGAGAACTAGGCAAGCAAACTTGGATCGTGGAAATTCACAGCTAGTCACTGAAACTTCTCTTTATTTTTAATTGAAGTGTAAAGTGTGTGTATAACCCCATCAAATTAGAAACTGCCCTTTTTTGTGAACTTAAGTTACTCCTGTTACTTTGAAACTTGTTGCTTATTTTTTAAGAATAAACTGTCCCATTTTCAACTGAGCTTTCCTATCATTTCTCTTAAAGACAGATTTTTTTCCCCTCCCTAAATCAGTATTGTCTCACACTGCATCCCTTCTTGTTGAACATTTGAGTATTGCACATGAAGCACACTCCATGGTTAGTTTTGGTCATCTGTCATTGGTTTGTGCCTCATGATTAACAGAGAAACATGAGCAATCTTGTGTACTTTAAGCAACATATGTTTTTAGAAAAGCAGCAAATACTTGGGCTTTTTCCCTTTGGAGTTGCAGTGTGTGCAGCTCCCTCTTGTCTTCTTCTCATTTTTTAACTGCTGTCAGATTATTTAATCTCTTGGCTTTGTTCACCTTTAATCATTTTCATCCTAATCCATTTGCCAGCCTTATTGTTGCCCCCAACACCCATAATTTTGCCTGTACTGTGCCCCTCTGTCACTGTTATGGTTCAGATCAGAAATGCATTTTTGAAACAACTATCCTGGCTTACCCCTACATACCATAATTTGGTTGGAGTTTTTTTGTGGAATGGTCTTGGAATTCACAGCTACATTCTTTTTGGGTGACATTAAACCAGACAGATGCATGTCCACAGTATGCCAAGGGTACTCCACCTGCTCACAGGCATTCAGTGCAGGACTAGACTAGAACCAGACCAAAGTTAAACATTATTCTTGAGCAGGACAAGCGAGGAATTGTCTAGTTGATTCCATACTTTCGAGCAATTACCTCAAGTTTGGATGAAAGCTACCTTGTTCCTCGTGGTGTTACTTCAAGGCCTTTACTTCTAGCCATCAATTCTTGGAGGTATCTCATTTCTAAGCTCAACACTATGTGCCAGAATAGGTCTTCTCATCTACTCTGTTTTGATTTGGCCAGTTGCTGCTAAGTTTATTCTATAAAATACTGCTTTTATTGTGCATTTGTGTATGGTTTTTTTTCTCCTTAATGTATCTCTTAAAGGAAGAGCTCAGTGTTACAGCAAACAGTGTTATGTTGAGGGAACTGAGTATAATTTTCCAGTTGACTCCTCCCTGTGACCTAATGCAGCTGAATATATTTGTGTTTTTCCAGGGCTGAGTAATTACTTCTCTTTCTTGAAAGGTTCCAGATGTACACTGCTCAACTGGTCTGAAATCCCCATTGGCTTGACATCCCTTTGCTTACTGTAATGTCCAGTTAAATATGCTTTCTAAAATGTCATCTGTCACTAATCTGTAATGGACTGTATGTGACTAAAACCTGTTTCAAGCACTGGCTTTCTGAACCTCTTCAGGAATATCTTTCAATCAAGCTGTAAATACAACTTTCACTACAGTATGATTTTATCAGTAGACTTGGAACACATGCAACAACTAAGCCTTATCAGGCAGGACAAATTTTTCCCTTATTTTTTCGTTACCGTCTATCATTTGTGGGGATTGAAAATCTAAACCTGCTTTTTATCTGCAGATTACCAATTTGAATCAGCCCTGGTTGGTTTTAACTAGGGTACTTACCACAGGTTTGTCATATGAAATGTGCTCGACTCTTGACAGAACAGGATAGTTGATAAGCGTTCATATTCATGTGACTTTCTAACTGGTGGCAATTAATTATTTTGGCAGAAGCTTGGAGGACTGAAATGGCAGGGAGAATGAGCAGCCTCTTATTTCTTAGGATGTGGAATAGTGGTGGCTTTATGCAGGAAAATTTTACTTACATAGTCCATGTAGATCTGTTATCTGCCTAACAGGTCTCAGGATAAAGCAGATCTTCTCAGGAACTGTATATGGCTATTCAGACTTTAAGGGTGTAAACTATCTGGAAAACATAGTAATAATGATCATCCTTATCTAATGAATTGTTAAACCTGTGAAGAAGGTGATCATCAGCAGTGGATGGGGAACTGTTGTGATTTGCATACTAATCAAAAGCACAGAGTCAACCTTCTTTCTTCAAATTCCTCTTATTCCAAGCTTCTTGCAGTAAAGGAAAACTTGAGTAGTAAAAACTTCAACTTCACTATTCAAAATATGAGTATACATTCTTCTTCCTTTTCAGGCTCCTGGCTATGGTGATGTAAGGCTTTCTTTGGAGACAATACCAGACACTGTAAATTTGGAAGAACCTTTTGACATTACATGTAAAATAACAAATTGCAGGTAACCATATCAAATTATTCTTGTGCTTTTTCAGGAGTGGGTAAGTTGTGGCTGGTTTTGTTTCATTTTTCAATAATTTCTCCTCAAACAAGTTAAACGTGGTCTTTACTATGAGTTGTAGTAACACAAAACTGCTTGAAACACATCTTATGAATTACAATGATTTTAAAAAATAAACAAAACACCAAATAGCCCATTCTGTTATGCTCTGTTAATACCGTCTGGAGATTGCCAAAAATTTGTAGAGGAATTCCATGGAGCTGTCTGTAGTATTATTTAAGATTGTACCTCATACTTTAATCACAAATCGTCTTAGGGTTGCAAAAGTGATAATTAAGGGAAATAATTGTAAATAGAAGTTGAGGGCAGGGATTAAAGCATGTATTTAGTCTGCAGATACTTCTCATGAAAATCTTGTAGTCCGTCCAAAATGTTAGCAGTATTAGTTATCCAGTACTGTTAAATGCATGATAGGATGCTTGTGTCAAACAAAGCTGAACTACTGTGTGTCAATCTTGCTTGCTGCCTTATAATTATTTATAAATTCTTGATTAATAGTAACCTGAATAATAATCAAGCTTTCACATGTCTGCAGTCCTTGAGTGCTTAAACAAGCCCACAGGTTTATTCTTGTTTTTCAATTTTCTCTAGCAGTGAAAGAACTATGGATCTGGTTTTAGAAATGTGCAATACTAATTCCATCCACTGGTGTGGAGTTTCAGGAAGGCAACTTGGAAAGCTGCACCCAAGTTCATCCCTCCACCTTGCACTTACATTGTTGTCTTCAGTGCAGGGATTGCAAGTAAGGCATTAGCACAGTTTTGTTATAAAATAGCTGTTTTATAAGTTTAACAATTCTTTCTAATACCAACTCCTAAAAATATTTTTCCTTTCTAGAGTGTCTCTGGCTTAAGACTTACAGACACGTTTTTGAAGAGAACATATGAGTATGATGATATTGCACAAGTCTGTGTAGTTTCTTCTGGAGTCAAACAAAGCTGAAGAAAAAAATTCTGTGGTTCTGCTGTGCTTGCTTTTTTTTACCAACTTCTTGATGTTTTTGCCATCAAATCATACATTTTGTTTGTACAAACAAACAAAATCCCTATATAGCTGTAAATGTAATTGTGATGATTTAATTTCTCTGAGCATTTCTTGAATGTTTTAACATCTTTTAAAAACATGCATATGCATTTTATCTACTAAAATAAAACCTTTGAAAAAAGTGTAGCTCTAGCAAATTATATTGCAGTAACATAACATCACCTCAGCATGGGAACAAGACTGAAAAAAATAGTAGCAATTTATACTTACTTTTGTAATTATAATTATTTTTTAAGTATTTAAACCATTTAAAAATTATGGTTCTGACAAAACTGCTTCAGTTTGAAGGAACTGACCATTTAAAGAGAAGCTCCTGGAATGTAAACCCCTAAAAGAAGTATTTTGGAGTACCTCGCATGGCAGTGTATTTGCATGGAACACTCACAGACATAGGAAATACAACTTGATAAAGGTATGACATGAGAGAGTGCAGCTGGCACTGTTGGGGCACTGGCAGCTACAAAGTGGATTATCAGCCAAAGACTCTGCTGGTTGTGGCTCAGTCTTTGAAAAGGAGTAATACAGCAAATCTGGCCCAGTTATCTGCAGTCATGAGCAGAGTTGTGTGTCCCTGCAATACAGGGCATGCTGTAAACAGGCAAGTTGTTTCCCAGTTAGTAGGGAACTGAAAACTAAAACTGAAATATCTATGGTCACCCAGAGGTAGCCATTTAATAGAGAAAATGGTGACTGTCTTTGCTAGTTTAACACTGGGTAAACTAGTATTAAAGACTCTAATCAACAGCGTCTTGTATTTCTTAGCTGCCATGTTGGTAATTAGCTCCCTTAGTTAGTTTTGACAGTATTTTACTTAAGGCTTTCCTATGTATAAAATCTGTAACCATAGAATTCAATTTTAAAATATTGTATAAATTTAGGACCAGCTTCCTAAAATGAGGGAATAAGTCTATACAGGAAAAAAATTAATTAGAACTCTATCCTGACTATCTAATAAAATGCAGAGCAACCAACATGAACAGGTATTTTAAAGAATGCAATTTACCTGTTACATTAGATACATCAACAGATTAAACCAGTAAAACCACAACTATCCAGACAAAAAAGTAAATAACTTTATTTATAATATATCCGCAAGATAAACTGACACAAATTGAAGGAGATGCAACCATATGGTAATAAGAGGTAGGAGAAATACAGAAATGGTAGAGAAGCTGCATTATGCCAGTATGCCTTTTTGTAACCATGAAACAGTTTATTCTAAGTTGCACACAATTCTTTCTCAGTATGAGTGATTTTACTTTGTACTTGTTACAAGACTAGAAGTGCAAACTGAAACAATTTCTAAACTGAATATTTCATTAGGTATCTTTCAGACACAGTTAGACAAATATACTCCCACGCAAGCAGATTACAGGAGTTTACAGTTTAGTGCAAAATATCTTCTCTTTCTTATATGCTGATATAAAACCAATTAGGTGTAAATCCATATTTGCTCAGTTAAATGATAAACTGCAATTGACGTTAAATTAAAGAAATTTGCAGGGATTGTGGTTTAGCAAGATGAAAAGTTCAGTAACTACACAGGAAAAGATTCCTTCTTCACCCTGTGATTAAGACATGTTGCGTGACAGAAACAATCTAGCCTATTCAAGGAAAAGTAGACTTTAGCATAAATGCTCTCTCTGTTCCTGGATTCAATGGAAAAGCACGTAATGAGAGCTCCTGTTACTGGTTTCACTGTTTTTTGTCTAGGCTATAAAGCCCTTTTTGTTAATATACAAAAAACAAAGACTGTTTACTAGTGGCAGTATGTTTGTGGCAGTTGAAGCACGTTTCTGAAGCGTTAGCTAATACCATCAACATTTTAATAAATACTCTGTATTATCTCTACTGGAGTAAACCCTAAACATGACAGTATTGTAGCATGTGAAATGTTACAACTCTATGAAGATGATTTCAAGAGTAGTTTTCCAGGTAACTAATCAATGCTTAATTCCATTTAACCTTGGGGATTATTCTTCCATAAATCCAGTGAGCTACAGAGCTTGTACTTGACAGTACAACTTCTACGGCCACTTTGAATAGTAATATAGTCTGTCGTTCTTAAGGAACTCTCAAGAAGTTCTTGACATTCTTTCTGTCTTAAAGTAAAAAGGTAACTGACTACATCAAGATTGCTGTCACAAAGTAAGGATAAATTGAGTTTGTAGAGAGATACTGGCAGTGCTGTCCAGTCCACTTTGGATGTATTGGTTCCCCCTATCAAAGTTAGTGAAACACACTTTTGAGCCATTGAAGATATGAAAGAGAGAACTACAATGAACTGTGAAGTTAAGGAGGATATATGCTAGGAGCAGTGCTTCTCTCCTGACACAACATACTACTCCAAGTAATGTACAAACACTTGTACAGTGTTTGTAGCCCACCTACAGCAGCCATCAGTCTTTTCTGTAAATGGTATCCTGTCCTGCTAAATGTAACTTTAACAGTTTTCTTGGGATCTGAACTACCTCTGTTAGGGATTTTCTTTTTTGTCAGCAGATGTTAAGTTATAAACTCTTACATGGAAATGTATTTAATGTAAAGGTTAAGTATCTCCACAGCCTCAAAAAAAAGCACCTACACCAACTTAAAGAGAGAATTAAAAAAAAAAAATTAATGCTGTATATAGGCAAGCTCTATTCAATAAAGTATGAAACTTAAAAAAGCTATTAAGCTTTACATCTTTATTCAACAGATGCTAATATGGATTTCCTAGTTTTATGTTTTCTCCAATTCCTTTAATTTCTCAATGGATCCAGCTGCACTTTTCTCCCTGGTTTCGCAGATAAATACTCATGCCATAGATGCACACTTGTAATTTGTTAGAATCAAGTACATTACTTGTCTCCATTTGCTTCTACTTGAGGAACTCTTTTTTGAGCACAAGATCAATCAGATATAAAGTCTGAGGCTCAGGAGTTCCTGTGTATTTCTCCATTTTGGAGTCTGTTACTCTTCCACATACCTTCTTCCAGACTAACTGGCCAACAGAGAGATCACTTTGTCTTAGAAATCAAAGCAGGCTCCTCAAATTGGCTCGGATATACAAAGAGGAAGCCTCCCTAGAGTAAGAACAAGTGTTTGAAACAGAAAGCAATGTTAACAGTAAGCAGAGTAAAAAAAGTTAACATCATAAAAGTACAGAAGAGCAGTGGTCTCTGAAAGAGTAAGATTAACTGAGCAAGAAAAGCCAGGTTAGGAAGAGAAATACTACAGAGTGGAAAAACCACGACAATATAACCATCATTTTATGTGTACTTATACTTAAAAAAAATCCCCAATTGTTTAAGCCAGTGCTTTACCACACAGGAATAGAAAAAGAATCCTTCTAAGGCAGTTCTTTTTTAAATAAATTTTCAGTACTAGTTATTTGTATAGTCACAGGCTCAGTTTTAGCTTATAACAGTTAAGAATTTTAAGCTTATGCTAAATACTGCATACATAATGTAATACAGCTTGCCATGCCTAGGAACATAGTGCCGTAATGCTGACCTCCAGGGCTACCATCATTATGTGAGGGTGTATGTGGCAGTAGAAAAGCCTAAAACTTCCTAAAACTTTCCTTTCCCAAGCCAAGTTTCACTTTGATTTCTGTGTATTATCCTACACAGAGTTATTGTCTTCTCTTTCTCTACGATTTTTGGTACTCCTTCATATGGAATCATCTCTCTCCCTCCTGCCCAGTAAAGTAGAAAATTATGTTACTCATGATGGCCCCTTTACAGGCTTAAAGAAACAGACTTCTAAAGCATTAGTGTTAGGTATGATCTAAGGGCACAGCAAATGGGCCTGTTGTTTCAATATCTGACAGAGAGGACAGCCATCACGGTTCTCATTGTAAGAAGTGCCTTTTACAGCAGCATTTTAGAATTAAGTTGTTATGCAAGATCAGCCCACTGCAAAACTCCTTCCCCCTCAATAGCCCTGGAGATCATTCTAATGCACATATTGAAATGACTTGGACTTGAGGATTTTAATAAACCACCTATTCAGTGTATTAATTTTCAGAGGAGTAACTAGACATAAACGCTATGTTCCAAGTTATGTGCAAGAGATCTGTTTAACAGATTTATTCTTGTTTGCAAACACACACAAAGAATTTTCTGTCTTCTATTCAAGCAGAAGAGTTACAATGGTGCTTTTGCTACTAACTATGGTATGCATTCTGGGGTTGTATATCATTCCAATTCACATGCCTCCTTGAAGTCAGGAATGCTCTTCAGTGCTGCCGCTCAAATATCTGCTCCGGATATGATTTCTCAGTTGCTCTATGAGCTCAGGGTTCTGTTGCTGTATCTGCTGTGCAAACTGCTGCCCCCTGTGTTGAAGTGAAATCAGCAAGTGAAAGCAGCATTTGTAAGAAAACAGGCTATCCCGATACAGCTGAAAGGTGCATTACACTGGAGTTAAGACTAAAGATGACTTGATTTATAGTATCAAGGTATTTGTAGTATTATGACTTTATCTGGTTAAAGTGTCTCCAAACAGGATTATCATGAAATATTTATTTTCATTCTTTAGCACTTCTACTTGATAACATAGAGGAAAAGGTATTACCTTACACAGTAAAACAACACATCTGCTCCAGTGATTTGTTCCCTTCTTTTTGAGAGGATTTATTCTAATTGTTTAAAATAACTACTCTTAGAGTTGAAGTGCAACCTTATGTTAGCTTTCTAGAAATACAGTGTGCAGCTGCCAGCTTCTACTTGTGAACGAGATGTCATTAGTAGAAAGTAAGCATACTATTACATCCTTATGTCTTGTATGACTGAAGTAATATCAGTAATCTCTGTAACAGTTGTAGCTTAAAAGTTAAATTAATAGGTGACATTAACTCCATGTAAAAAGTAAGTATAACACTGGTTTACTAGAAAAAAAACAAGTAAGTAAAAAAATACTACTTCACAAATAGCCTGGCTTGGCTTCTCTGTAATTTCTGCATTTTGCCCAAGCAGCAAATTATCAAGACAACTTTAAACCACAGTGCAGGTTGAAGAAAAGCCACCATTTTCATATATCTCTGTGTTTTTTGTGAAAATAGCATTTGGTTTTTGCAGTGGCACATCCCTGTCTGTGATGTAAATTATAAATTACTACTGCCCTGAAAGGGCAAAACTTAGAAATAGTTAGAAGTGTGCTAGAATGCTGAAACAAAGTAAAATTGTATTCCTTTAAGAGAACTTGGCATGTAAGCAAACTGCATGCTTTTGTGGAGACCTTCCAGATGGATTTTATCATCACTGTACTAGAAAAGCCTTAGGTTCTGGTTTTTGTAAAGGTACTCTTCATTATACTGAGTTCTCTGAAACCTTCCTCGTCTAAATGGAGGGATGCCAGAGCAGAACCTATGACGTGTTAAGTAAATCTGTAGCTTTTCTAATGATTGTCTGGGTAGTCAATTTATCCACACAATTTGAAAACACATGTAGGAGTACTTAAAGATTTAAAGGAATGTTTTTAATAAGTGGCATTAGAAGGTAACAGTGTATGAGAACTAGAAAGTGAAACTGAGCAGTTCAGTCATTCTAATTGATGGAAATGTACAAAGCAAACAAACAAAATTGTGGGAAACAAGTCTTAAGAGTTGTCAGTTTTAATAACAAATAGGCATACAGTGGGACTAGGCCACAGTATAAGTGGCTTGACACTATCCCTTTTAAATAGATGTTGCAGTGATCCTACTACAACTGTAACAGATAAAACTATGCAGTTCTTACTTACGCATGAATCAGGCTAGACAAATCTGACAGGCCACCAACCCCGGCAGCAGGGCCACCAATGGCATTGGACATCATCCCCGACATCCTGGAACAGTTAGCACAGTGTTGGCATTGAGGTGGGCAGGGACCTTTATAGTAAGCAGTAAACCCTAGTTCTTTTTTGAATTGCTGGGAGGAAATAGGCTGCAAGCAGAAGAAACTACAGTAGTTTTATTTACACTAAGTAAAAATAAAATTAGCTTTTCAGAATACAGTACTATACATTTTTCCTCTTATTAATTCAAACCTCTAAAGACATTTGTTGTAACTGCACTCCATTTTAATACTTACAGTTGTTGAACTTGAGGATTTTGCATTAAGCTTGCTGCCTAGAATAGACAACATATAGCTGAAATTATAACACATTTACTGCTTAGGTATCACTTAGAAAAGTGTGGGGAACAAAAAAACCAAAAAAACCCCACATGCTGTATTCTGTTTTATTACAAAATTAAGCTAAGTTTATGTCTTCTGCAAAAGGAATCACTACAGGAATGTATTTCAAGGATATGAAGCTGGGACAATTTGTTACATGTTGGCTAAAAAATAGTGGTTACAGATTCAGATGTGAAAATATGACAGGAAGCCAGTAAAAATAAAAACCTAAGTACCAGAAAACTAAAAAAACCCAAACAGCCAGCACTGAAAACTTTCAAGGACAAAGATTTCCTACTAGGCTTTTTGAAGAAAAGTTTGTATTTTGTTGCTTTCCTGCCTGGATAAATTAAATTCGCAACTATTATTACTACTAGGTATTAACAGTTGAGATTATGGCCATAATACATGGTGGAGTAAGCAGTGTGTGGACTTCCTTTGTAGCACAGTTTTGTGGTAACATGTATCTTCTGTGGTAATAGTGTCTCTTCCTACTTTGTAGTAAACATGAGTTATTTAAATTTCTCATTCAAAGATACCTCTAAAATTATACTGTGTTTACCATAGTGTAAAGGTGTCTATGGACAGATGCTATAGAATAAACAATGTGATATTTTAATTAGTAACATAATTCCTGCAGAAATCAGTGTCTGGATGAATACACCACCAACAGGCACAACAGAGTACCTTCTTATTCACTGTCTTACTAAAGGTACTACAAACCCCAGATATATCCAGTATTCATTTTATTGATCAATATATTGCCATATATAGATATCTCAAAAGTAAATCAACTTTTTTCTCTAGTTAACAGTTGGATATAAAATGCCAAATTCAGGCCAATGCTATGGTTAATACAGAATTCTGGTTTAGTTTCTGCTATCAGTAGTAAGGCTGATCTAGCTTAGGGGCCCAGAATGGAGGCTACAAGCCTCTTAAGTCAGACAGTGAGGCGATTTTTCCCTTAAAAACAAAACAAATAAGTACACGTCAGGAAGATAAGTCGTTCATTCCTGAATAAATGCACCGTGTTCTAGGCATGTGACCAGGCATCTTCTGCAAATGATGCAAAAAATCCTTTCCCCCAAGTTAGCTCCATACTGAAGAGTATCTTGTTGATTCTAAACAGACACAGACTGAGTACATCATGTGACCAGTGAAGTGGTACACAGAGTTCCAGTGCAATTTCATCACAAATGCCATCAGAGAACTCGCTCACTTCTTCCTTACATACCATTTCTATTATTTGGACCATGGGAGCTGGTTTTGGCTGGGGTAGAGTTAACTATCTTCACAGTAGGGGACTGTGGTTTGGATTTGTGCTGAACACAGAGGTTGATAAGAAGGAGATGATTTTGTTATTGCTAAGCAGGGCTTACAAAGAGCCAAGGCCTTTTCTGTTTTTTGTGCTGCCTCACTAGTGAGGGGGTTGGGGGTGCATGGGAGGCTGGGAAGAGGGACAGCCAGGACAGGTAACCCCAGCTGACCAAAGGGATATTCCAGACATCATGATCAGTATATAAAGCTGGGGGGAAGAAGGAGGAAGGGGGGGTACATTTGGAGTGATGGTGTTTGTCTTCCCAAGTAACCATTACACATGATGGAGCCCTGCTTTCCTGGGGATGGCTGAACACCTGCCTGCCCATGGAAAGCAGTGAATTAATTCCTCAGTTTTCTTTGCTTAGGTGCAGGGGTTTGCCTTCCCTATTAAACTTTCTGTATCTCAATGCACAAATTTTCCAGCTTTCACCCTTCTGATTCTCTCCTTGATCCTGCTGATGGGGGAGTGAGCAAGCAGCTGCATGGGACTTGGCTGCTGAGTGGCTGTGAAACCACACCACCAGATGTATGGATCTTTTTTGAATACAGTGCACTTCTACACAAAAGCATCGATTGCCATGTCCTGTTCCAGTGAAGCTACCCAAGGGCTAGTAAAGTTTTAACTGTGTTCTCAAAGGATGTAAGTTGGTTGGTTGGGGTTTTTGGGGGGGGATGGGGGAGAGAGGTTGCATTTCTTTTTCTCCAAATTCCATTCTACAAAGTTCACTAATTCCATTTAGCTAAGAAAGCTAAATTGTACTGGAAGTAAAGGAATGCACTATATGTTATTTATATTTGTTGTCTGAACACTTGAGGATGTGAGGGATTATTTGAAACAGTAAGAACAGAAAGGTCTCAAGGTAGTTCTCCCCAAGAGTTACTTTAGTCCTTGTATTCATTGTTAACTGCTTTGTGAAGAATAGAAGAAATTTTCATCATGCCATCGACAAGTGTTTTACTATCAAGCCATCTACAAAAACAGCACAGCTAACCTATGTATGTTGTAAGATAGAATCCATTGGAAATAAGACAGGCACTACAGGAGATTTATACTTCACTTCTTGTTTTAAGTGTAAAATTACATAGAAAAGTTGAAATTCAGTGTAATACAACCATTGCTATAATAGTAATTAAAACTGCTTGGCTCATTAAACAAGAGCTTTTCTTAAAAATTCATTTTTAAAAACAAGATAATGTCAAGCTTGAGATATACTCACCATACTAATGAAGGCAGGATTGTTTATCAAGCTTGCCATGTCAAAACTCAATCCAGTTCCAGTCTACAAACAAATTGCAATCGAAGGTAAGTTTATCTAAAAACTCCCAGTTAAAACTGTTGTAAATAAAGAGATGCAGAGCTAACTTACAGGACTGGACACGTCTCTCAGTTTCTGTTCTGCTATTTTCAAATTTGACTTATAAGAGTCATTCTCTGGATCAAGATCCAGTGCTTTTTGGTAACTGGTAACTGCTTCTTCATATTTATTCACTGAGGTCAGAGCCAACCTAATGTGAAGTAAAGAAATCCTGGGTAGAACATAAATGACCATCAAAATATATAATGATACATTTTCTGTTCTAAGTGAAACAGTATCTCACAACTGATTTTTTAGCTTGACCACTAAATTAAAACAAGTTTTGCTACTGTGGTACTACTGCTTAGTGTAAGCACTTGTTTTTGCAGAAAAGATGATCCCTCAAGAACTCATCTTGCGTTGTCTATTTCATATATATATATGCAAGTTTCATGAAGAATTCCTTGGCATCATCTAGTGATTTAGTCTCTATTTTGAGAGTACAAGCTGGATCCAGCATCTGTGACTTTTTGCATAAGCTCCGTAATTCCTCCAAGTGTTTCTTCCAGTCCTTTTGATCCAAGAGTTATTTAGAAACGTACATGGGCAAGTTGGGCAAAGATAGTCCAGTCACTATCACTAACATGTCTTCTGCAACTTCAAGAAAACAAATACTGGACCCACCAGTTTCGGCATAATGGATTTTTGTCTCAGGATCAGTGCAAAGGTTCTCCTTAAGCCTCTTGTACTTCAACAGTTGACAAATTAGTTAAATGGCATAGTAATAAGATGCTGTAAGAGAGCCTTGTATCAGGGAAGCCTGCTTAATATTTTGAAAAAGACTCTTCTCCAGCAGTTCATGAGAATACAGGACAGATCTACTTTTTAAAACAGAATTGTTTTCAAATTCGACTACTACATTTAAAACATCTTTCTTTGAACTGTTCCAGATGTCCATCTGGCTGTGGTTTCAATTCTATGCTCTACTGTATATTTTCAGTTTATACTGACCAAAAACCTAAACTGATCTTTTCCACCTTTTGTAAAAAATCTGTGTAAGCCACATTCAGCTATTTAGTACTCTAGTCCCCTCTTTTGATATGTGCTGAGCTAGAAATACTGGGGTGGTAAGCCTGTGCTTACCCAATAACAAACCTTAGTCTTTTGTCTCAGGCAAGCAAGTTCAATGTGTTAAATACATCAGTGACAGCCATCACTCTCAGTAAAAGTGTGAAACGCCAGGAGTTTCCAGTATTGCTCCTGGAGGAATCCATACAATATTAGTGTCTGCTTTCTTAACACAGTTATCCTCATAAAAAACATTCTCCCTTTTTGGCCCATTAACTTGCCAAAATAGTTTCTGACCAGACAAGAAATGCAATCCGTTATTTCTGTGATGCAATAGTGCTTTTTACAGAAAAAGTATTTTAGAGCATTTTACAGAGAGAGTTTCTTGGAATACAGTACAAGTCAGAACAGTAGGCAACCATTTCTTTGCTCACAATTCCTACCCAGACAGGTGCTTTTTCAGGGTCATGCTGGAAGTATCGCTTTAAATTGATACTCCCACTTTAAAATGGCTCCCATCTCTGAATACTTCTGCATCTTTCTGTGACATATAAGGAATTTCTGTCAAATCCTGAGAAAAACTGATATGCCTGCGTAATATTGTCAGAAAACAGATCTTCTTCAGTTGAGAAGGTTTCTGCACTTGGGAGTTTTTTTTACTAAACATCATTCAGCCTATGCCATGTTTATGCTATGTTTACTCATCTGCTGAGCTAAGCAATTACTTGTAGCTCAAAATATGTCCTCTATTAAAACAGACAAACAAAAAAGAGAAGCTTGATTGCCTGAGAATGGTCCCACCTATACTGTGTATCAAAGGAACACTAGTCTTACACCCAAAACTCTAAAATAACCTCCAGTGTCTAATTAATCCAGCCTGTAGCTTCCCTCCCTATCACTGAAGTCAAGGGATCTTGGGTTGTGCTGTATGAAGAAACGATCTAAAGAGAATTGAATAGAACAAAACCAATTCAACAACCAATTCAGCCTAAAATTTCCAAATGAATTAATCATCTCAAAAGCTACTTAGTCTATGTTTGTATTAGTAAAATAAACTGTATCATGGAAAGTTTTCAAGTGATAGAATTCCATCGTATTTTATGTTAAAATAAATGTTCCTGGCATGGTTTTGTCCCAGATCAACATGCATTATCACAAAGAATTTTGGGGCATGGTTCAGAATTTAACACAGACCAGTGCAGTTTTGTAATAGGTCATTTGGATGTGGCCACTCCATACTGCAAAATAGATTTTAATAACATGGACATGAGCCATTTTGTGCCAACTGACCCAACAAACAATCCTAAGCATTTTTTAATTTACTGGTATAGAAAAAAACTCAAAAGCCATATGCAGCATTCAGCCCAGAACCACAGTGTGTTCAATGACTGAAAAAGAAAAGCTACACATCTTGGAAGAATGGCCCTTCACTCAAGTCAGCAGCCTATTCAGAGCATTCCTGACATTCTTTTCAGATAACCCACTGCCTCAAAAGGCTATACAGTTAATCTCTCAGATACTACTGAGAAAAACTACCAAAGAGACATAGCTTAGTCTTGCTAAAATATTTGCATCTAAAGATCTCTTAAACAGAAAAATTAAGCCTCTACTCTTGCTAGTGAGAAGTCCCAGTGCTGTTCTCTAGCAGCATCATTAGCAGATCCACCATTCCAACTGCAGGATTTTGATTACTCATAACTAGGTTGGAGGTAGAGAAAACCCATCATGACTTTCTAAACTGAACTTGCAAAGTTGATAAATTGAAAGAAAAATATTGAAAACTGTTGAAATCTGATAAAAATGCTGATATCAAAAATATATAAAAAGAGCTGACAGCCTGATAAGGGTCATCCTCAGAAAATTGCTAGACTTTCAGAACAAGAATGTCAGATAAGCAAAACAACCTGGCTCCACTTATTTCAGAAAATTGATGGTGATTTACATCTCGGGTTTTAGTGTTTACTCAGATTTGTATTAGCTTACCCCATTCTTCCATATGCTTTGCTGTACTTTGGATCTATTGCTATAGCATTCTCACAGTCCTTTATTGCTTCCCTGTAGTTGCTGAGCTTACTGTGAGCAGCAGCCCTAAGAAAAAGATGGTAAAGAGAGAGCTTTGTCAAAAAAAAAACCCAAACCAACAATAAAAGAAAAAAACCCCAAGCTTAGACACTCACATTAGTCTTAACTGACTTTTCATTCACTATTTAGATAATCCTTACCTTTCCTCAATTAAGTAGAGTGAGCAAATGTTATAAGTATGTGTGTAAGTGCATTGCTAGACTATGGTTTTGGAGAACACGCACTCACCTTTGAGGACACATAGGACAAATAATTCTAAGGAACAGTTTTAGATCCAGTAGATGACTATGCACGAAATAAATCATAAAACCTATTACAAGAAGTGAAACTCTCAAGTAATACTTTACATAAAATCCTTGTTTAAGGAAGAGTATTGTATAAAATTGGCATTTTCCAGCAAGAAGTAGAGTTTTACAGGTATTCAAAGGAATGCTGTGATTTTTCCCTGCTCAGTTTTTTAGAAGTCAACTCATGCTTGCAGGTAACTTGGAATACCATTTCTCAATAACCTCTGAATTACTAAATTACAATTGCATTTCTGTACTAGAGAAATACTGAATGTTGCAGATGTTAATATAATAAGATTAAAGACTTGGCCAAATTAAAAAGGACACATTAATAATCAAAACTTCCTCAGTCTGAAAGGTCTCAAATTTGTTCTTTCTTGGTTTAAAACACTATAGTAGAAATAAAGCCTTTTTCTTTTTTACTAGGATTTCTTTCTCCTGCGATTACCTCCAAACTGCACGATTTTTTCTGACTTGGATTAAAATGTCTTCAAAATGGGACTACTTACCTATTTTAAATATTTGGACTGTTTAACATTTGTCACACTCCACAGATGCCAGTGGAGATTTACAAATAAAATGGTACAGTACTTAATCTTGCGTATGTTTGAACGGAAAATGTTTTTTCCATGTTCACAAAAAAAATTATACAGCCAGTTAAAATTTCAAGGGCATCTCAGCTTTCTTTTTCTCACTGCTGTGAGTAAAAAGAAATACCATTGAAGGCAGTATGTCTCCATGGCTCCCAAACAAGGTCAAGAAAGATAAGGCCTATATTTACGCAAGTACCACATCACCCACAAAATTCCAAGCATCTTATGTTTTCTTTTAAGTAATTGCATACAACACTGTGCTGATCAACATCAAGACTCATTTTAGCCCTCACAAATGTGATAGGTGACGATGAAACACACAGAGTAAAGTATTTCTACTTTTGCCAATTACAGATTTGGTGCTTAAGCCCATTCTCCTGAGGAAACTCCCAGAGATGGGAAGCTTTTCAATCTGGTCTTAATTTCCATTTTATACCTGGATTCACTAATGTGATGAGTTTTCCCACAGAAAATAGATGATTTACACTTTGAACTGCTGTCTTAAGTATGTAAAATATTAACAAACCACACATTTCCTTTCCTTTTACATTTGCCTCAAAACACTGAATCTTTCATTTTTATTTATCACGAACCAAACTCTGGAGTAATGGAAACACTGCTCTTAAACTAGAATATTTCACTGGGTACACTGCCACAAGGTCAGATTGACAGCACTTAAGTTAATATATCCTAAATCCTTAAATTAATAATGGAGGCACTCTGGAGGGAGGCTCATTCCAGCAGGGCTCACAGATGAGACTGCCTTTGCTCTTAGGCTGGTCTTCCAGGCAGCAGAAACGTACTGCTGCAACTAGGTTAACATGCACTGCCAGGCTCATCTGCATTTTATAGCGAAACCACAAAAGCAGCATTGTTATTTTTCAACAGGTCACACATTAAAATGCTGAGTATTTATAAAATGCATGAAATCTCATGGTATTCCCACAGTGATGATTTTTTTCCTCAGGGAGAGCCAGCACTAGGGGAGATACAGATGGCACCTGTACCTACACCACCAGAAAAAAAAAAAAAGGCTTTTACTACTCTCAACAGACTGGAAATCACAGCCTATGTTATGATTTAATGTAGACAACCTAACTCACAAAACCTGATCTCAAACGTTACCAGGCATTTTAAAGCCCATATTACACCTTTAACTGATACAGAGATGCTGAATGAGCTCACTTTAACTTCAGATATTTTTCAAATCTAACCAAATAAATTCTGAATACTGAAGTTTTCTAGCCTTGTGTTGCTCTGACCTACTTCACAATTTATCTTTAAAATAATGTTAATCAAGTTCAGGAATGAAAGGTGTGTATCATTTTGATTTTACCTGTTGCAGTAATAGACTGCATTGTTTGGATCCAGTTGTATAGCCCTAGTGTAACAATCCACTGCAGCACCATAATTTTCTTCTTTCATATGATTGTTACCTGAAATAAATTATAAATAGTTAGAAGATATGGTGCTCTGTATGAAAGAAATAGAGCAGCTACCTTACAGCACCTCTATAAGGGAATTATGACTGCCTTTTTTGAGATACATTCTTTTAAACAGAATTGGCAGGGAATAATGAAATAAAAATATCTGTCTGTAAAGTTTATTATGTACACTGTAGTCCACCACATAAACCATCCTCTTCTCACCTTGGTATTTCACACTTTCCAGTTAGTTTCTGCTGTTAAGCAAAGATCACTTCATTGAGAACTGTAATTGTAATTGCAGTTCCACTCTAGTATAGACTCAGTCTTAACTGTCTTTGCAAGCCTCATAATCCAGTAGGCTACATTAATTTCTTAATTTCATTTTCTTGTATGTACCAAAAACTTGCTTGTACCTATATAACATGAAAAATCAAACAACAGCAAAACTAAGCACATAAGTCCCACTTTTGTGATACCATGTAGTTAATTGAATAAGGTAATGAAAAGTATGTATAGCACCAGCAATCTAAAATGACTCAAAGGTAAAAGTTCTCACCAGCAAAGCTCAGAACCTCTACTCTAAAACAAAGTTTCACATTTCCTACTTTTTAAGTCCATCAGAAAAAAAAACCCAGAAACATTTATATAACTTCTCTACAGACAGAAAATTCTGCAGTAAGCTCTTTCAAAACAAAAGACACTTCACACATTCTTTTGTCCCCAACACAGGGCAGTCTTTCTAGTTTCTGTCTTTCCTAACGACACAGAAGTAAAGTAAAAATCCTAGTTCAGAGTGCCTCAGTTTACAATGGTCCCTGGGTCCTGCAATTATCGATTTTTGGCCTGCTAGATCCTACAGAAGCCTTGGTTTCTCATAAATGTCAAGAAATTGTCAGGAAAACTATAGACTTCCACTGACTTCCTTGTATTTTGGCAAAACATTTGAACCTTATCCTAAAACAAACAGGAGAAGGAACAGGTCAGTAGGTTACTACTGATGCAGATAACTGCAAAAGCAAAGGCTGCAAAAGTTCAGTCAGCGCAACTGAGTCTCTGACAGAAAGCAAAAGACTGTGGAGCAAGCAGTCCTAAGTGTTCATACTAACTGAAAACAACTGGTTTTGAGTTTCTTTTTAAACATGGAGAAAATAAACAAAAAAACCAGATTAAAGTAACTAAGTATCATCAAGGTAGTACAAAACTACCTCTTCCCAATAGTGCTATTCTTACCATAACTATAGTCACCAATCCCTTCCAGCGAGAAGGCAAACAAACTGTAATTGCATGTATACCTTTCAAATACATACAGAATGTAACAATATCTTTCTAATTTCTAGAGGCCCACTATCTACACAGCTTTCCTTTGTTCTAAGGTAAAGATCTGTACACTAAATCCTGTTGTCAGATAAAAAATTTGCAAGTTAGCTGCACTCAACAAAATTGCAACAGTTAACGTTCCTTTAAAACAAAACTGCCATCAGTGACCATGAACGTCAGAATTTATGATACTGCTCTGAACTAAAGATGACCTGTGGTACAGAGCTAAATTTGATCTAATACCAGAGCATACTTTTCGTGCTCTCTCTCTTTCCTGCTCCAACTTGGCTAAAGGAAAACATAAAAATAGCTAGATATACTAACTCTGCTGAGATAAGGAAAAGCAACTGTATTATTCTATTTTAACATCATACAAAAACTCTTAAGACCAAAAAACCCCACAAACGGTTATAATTTCTGAACATGTGTCCGCTACAGGGAAAATACTACTTATTGTTATAATTTATGCTGTGGTAATACACAGATCTTTTTAGGATGAGACCATCATTACACTATACAAACCTGTACAATCTGTGCTCTTACACAGCTTACATTAAGCCAAAGTGTCAAGTGATATGCAAGTGTAGGCAAGTAAATTCAAGTATTTACTAGTCTGAAGGGTACATTACGTTCTGGTTTTCTAATGACCAAGAAAGACAATTTGGCTATTCGATTTTGTTTTACTATTCATTAGTTAATTTCTACAAGTATTAGGGCTGAGTTTTTGGAGCAGAGGAGGAGCAGGCTGGTGGTCACAAAGATGAGGGAAGTTATTCCATTAGTAACAACATACAGATAATATGAGGAAATCAGAGTTATAGAATTACAGTATTATAGAAGATACAGTTCAAATGGACTTCCTCGAGTTACCTAGTTCATCTCTGTAATTCAGGGCCAAAACTACTCCTCACTGAAAAGCATGATAGTGGTCAATATGCATATGAAAATGCACCATTAGAAAGCAGTAAGTTTTAATTTTATTACAGGAAATTAACCAGAGGCATTTCAAGCAGTTCTAAACTGCTTAGTAATGCCCCTGACAGCTGACACTTGAAATGGTTCATCAAAATTTAGACACTTTCAACTTTTCTCAGTAGAGCCATGGAAGTCCTTTTGTAAAACCATACAAAGACATGGATTTAAAATAGCTGGAAAATCTGGAAAATGCTGACTATCCTACAGTCCAATAACCATACTGAGAGCTACAAGCGTTCTTCACTTTCCATGAGCTGACAGAAACAGACAGCAAAATGAAAAGCTAGCATGCACCACAGGTATGTTACGAGTTACAAACTAATTTTCTCTTGTGACCCGATCATGTTTGAGCTCCTTACCCTTTGAATTAAAGAGCTAATGAGCAACTTCAAGAATTAGGAAAACTTACTTTCAGAGCCAGTAATGGACTGCATTCATGACTACAGATGACCAGTTTTAAGATAAGACAGACATGGAACTCATTTTACTCACTGTCAAAAACAGCAGAACTTTTTCCACATTATTGTCCTGCAACTTTTGAGAGAGTTACATCTGCCTTGTAATTGACGTTTATTTATTTTTTCTATAAAACTCAACTATCTGAAAATTCAACAGGTTATAAAAAATGTGATTTATAAAGCTTCAATCCATAGCAATTCCTAACACTTTTCAGTGCTACCTGCTTTTTTCCCTCCCCTCTCTTCTTTTGGAAGGGAAATAATATGGATGCTTTCTTAGGTAGTATTAGTAAAGACTTCTATGGTACAGCTGCGTTTCCTCACAGAACAGCAATAACAGCTGTCAAAGGGACAATAAACAACTGGCTTGTCTGCGATTATAAAGCACACAAATGATTTCACATATGTGAAATACTAACCCCAGTAAGTTCACAAGAATTTATGCATTGGTGTAAGCTTTTTACCATCACATAACCATTTCAATATAAGTTGAAACTTGAAGAATAATTCCATGGACAAACAGAGAAATCTATAATATGCCAAAAAATACCTGTTCATTCTTTAAAGCTTCTGCCAACTTCACATGTTATCCCTTACTTTTTAAGCAACCTCCAGAGCAGGGAGAGAATAAACAATATTTTCTTTGCTCCCAGATGGAGCAATCAATTAGACCTCATAAAACATAACAGTCACCAGAGAATATAAGCTGAAGTTTTTTGTGGGGTGTGTGTTGCCCAGCTGCTATACTATCACTACTCATGATAACCCAAAAATATAATAAGAGCATAAGACAGTTTATTTCTAAGTTTATTACAAACCTTCATCCTTCAGTTGGTCAGCCTTTACAACATTCTCTGGTAAAGAACCTGAGAGAGGCAGCATGTCATTCTGTATGGGAAAAAAAACAAGGTTTTTTTTTCCATTAAAATATAAACCCCAATTTTATTAAAAAGTTCTGGGCAGCATTGTGTCAACAAACAACCAGATTTTCTGTAGTGTACAGGAAGTGTGAAAGAATTAAACATCACTAACACATCCTTAGAAGAAAAAGATAGCTTGCTTTCTGCTACTGAAAAAACCTTATGGCTCACCACGTGTTTTAAGGAAGTCAAGGAGAAGATAGCTGGTATCTCTTCAGTCTTGTTTTCTTAACTCTGACTTTCCTGTTTACCATTCTGATGGTTCCTGTACTTGGGATCTCAGATAATATCTATTATTAGTACACACTTTTGATATTCCCATTTTAAGGTTAGTGTTCAAAACTGAGCAATTAAATTATTTCCAGAAAGGAGTGAGAAGCGTCAACAGACTACCAATGACACACATCAGATATTTATCTCTGGGAATTGCAAAATGCAAAAACCTTGAAGTGAGAATGAGGCATCCACTATTGAGTAATTTTCTGGAACTGTCCTTGTCTAGCTGAAATTAATTCCTCCCACTGCCCCAGAAGATTCTCATAATGCTAGCCTCTTATAGAAAATTAACTTTTCTCATGTTTTCCTTTAAGTTATCACATCATTTTACCTATAGAACACTTAAAGATTGTGTATTCAATATGAAACCTTAGCACATATTGGCAGAGTAACTCTAGAATCTAAATGAAACTCTTACCTTGTGAATAGAGTTTGTGAACATTTCTATCAAATGCTGTGGGGGTGCAAGATGAGTATCTTCCAGGTTAATCTTAAACACAGTCTCCAGACACTGAATTGCAACTTAAAAGGAAAAAAAAAAAATCACCAGTTTCTCAATAGAAGCATAACTTCACTAATTTATTTATAAAGCTGTGACTCACTTCCTTATTCAGCTAGTAAAGGCAGCTCTTTGGAATAAATCATAAAATAGAGAGGCTACCTGATCCCCATAAAATTGGCTTACTGAAAAATATCTAAGATACACAAAATCCATAGATAGTTTGGCCATTATTTTTCAAGCAATTTAAAAATTTTATTTCAGTTCTGTGAGTCATTCAAAGCCTTTTTTTAAATTATAAAAATATAAGGATTTAACAAAAGCACAAAATACAAGCTCATAATACAACTATGCATGTGCATGTGCCACATACCCCACCTCAAAACATCACAACTACCACATATCTGAGTGGCATAACAGCTGGAAGGAAACTGCTCACCTTTACAGTAAAGAATAAAGGCAAGATACTTGTTATTCTTATCTTTTTTTGGTAACAAAATATATTCATTTGAAGACACTGTTTATTAATAAAATGCTGCATTAATCACAAACCTTTATTCTATAAAAAATATATATGCAGTATCCTTTCACATGTTCAGTTGTGTAAGGATTAAATGGCCCTCCCAAACCTGCAATAATGCAAATGCACTTACAGTAAGCAATTCTAAAAAACGGAGAGCCATATACCTAACTAAAGTTTTAAATGTACTCGCATGTTTTTAGGCAAAAGAAGGTCAATAGCAATTACTGTATACAAGTCTGGAG
The DNA here is from genome assembly GCF_001715985.3 of Manacus vitellinus. Lineage (NCBI taxonomy): Eukaryota > Metazoa > Chordata > Aves > Passeriformes > Pipridae > Manacus > Manacus vitellinus. The sequence continues at coordinate 13,148,267 of NW_021939324.1, read as the reverse complement.
AGAGAGAGATATATTCTGTTATTTACACTACTGTGACTTATATAATTATTTTCCCAATAATCTTAAGAATCTAGTAGAATGTTTTTATTAAAGTATATAATCTAAATGTTTTAGACTTAAAAGTGAGGAGGAACAAAGAAGAGTCTTTGTAAAGCCTATTTTGAACAGAAAAACAGTTTTTTTAAGTCAAGATATACAAGACAGACAACCAAGAGTATCTGAATTCAAATTAGGTATCAGTAAAAACAGATTCTTAGTATTTAAATTGACCTTCAGGCCAATGTTAATATAACAAATATATTTTGAATTCTTATTTGCATTATAATAAACCTGAACACTAACCCAAATCTAGTAAAATTCCTGAAAGTTAACAACAGTAAGGCCAGTTTGAGGAGCCTGTTTTCTATGTCACAGCTGGCAGAAAGGGTGGGGGAAGTAGATTTGTGAAATAGATAGTAAAACCTGGAAGATGTAATTTTTTAAAAAAAGGGCAACATAAAATAGAAATTATTCACAAAAAAGTAAAGTATGATAAAAAGTTAAGGTTGATAACATGTAACAATTGAATACACTGCTAAATATGCATGCAAGTTGCTCCTATAACCTCTTAAAAATTTATCAATTTGTCAGGTTCTAAATTACCCAGTAAGAGTGCTGAAGGATTTGGGTTAAACTTCTTTGTCTCCTGCTATGTAGAAAAATTTAGTTCTTTGTACAGTAAACACTGATATATGCTGGATTCTGAATTACATATTAATAGTACTTATTACCAGGCCTATCATAAAATCAGTGGAATTACACATCTCTTTTTTCCTTATATGACTTAAAAGGAAGCCTCTTGCAACAGTTTACTTACCAGTTTTCCCCACCAACTTATTTTTACCTAAAGGCACTCCCTTTTCAGAATGCCTTACATAATCTGTAGTTTTGCATAAATTTAAGATACAACCTCCTCCCTTATCTTTCTCAAAGCATTAAGTCAGTGACACCAAATCTCTATGATATAGGAGAGTTCTGCAAAATGCAGCAGTGCAAATTATGCGTAAACAAAACAATTCTGAGTATAGTATTATTACTCAGCATTTCCATTAAATAATCAGTTGTTACAGTGAACTCCCGTATTTCTCCTTTAAGTGAAAAATGGAATTTTTATTCCTTCTAATCTATCTATGATGTAATAAAATTAGGAGCTCTTATGGGATGAATCCATAGGTTAGAATAATAACCACTGGTTAACATTCAAGCCAACAACAGAAACCCACACAAAAATAAACACTGCCAAAACAGAAACTTTTCCAAATCAGAAGATGTAATAGGTTGTGACAAGATCAATAACTACTCTACTTTAATGTTACATAAAAACCTGACCCCAGTAAAGTCAAAGGAGTGAAGACTTGTTTTCGCTAGAGAAGTACCTCCGGAGGTCATGGTACCCCAATATCAAAGCAAGCACCATCCACTGCTGCAAGCTCAATATTATCAGTGAGTTGGAAAGACCTGATACTCCATGTGAGCTATTCATCTTTTCCTGTATCTGATTTCAAAGGCCAGAGTTATCTGTTCTCCTGATCAGCTCCACCATCACACACACTTTCAGAGGCCTCAGCTTGAACTGACCACCTTGCAAACCCATACAGGTCCCTGCTGAACAGCTGGGACTCACAGACACACCCACTATCTGACAATAGGAGCAACTGGGCTATGCTGGAGCCTAGCTCTGTATTCCCAATGCCGCATAGCTCCAGGATTTTTTGCCACCCTAATACAAATTGCAAGCAACATGAAGGCACGAGAGCCAACATGCAGGCTGTTGATCGCTGAATAATGCGCATGAATTGGGCTGCTGAGGCCCCTTTAGTACTCATTACCATCTTTCTTCATCTTGCATATAACCTTCCCTGTGTCATTATATGCATCACCTGCCTTCCTGTTTTGGAAACGTTGCCTTAGAGAAATTACTTGTGGTACATTGACCATAGAAGTAAGAAAAAAAAATAAATCACAGCCTTGTGCATGTTGTAGATATTTTGCTTTAAGTCCACAGAAATCGGTGCTATGAAAGAAGAAGGGAGGGGAGGGAGGGAGGAATAACTGCCATTTAAACATGGTCTAAAATATAACTTAGAAGAAGTGAAATTTCTATATCATACAAAATAGTTGAGCACTAACCACCAAGAGACCTGTATCACTGCTCTAGATCCTAGGGTATTATGTTTCTCTAGTCTACCTTCCAATCACTCTGCTTCTCAAAATAAGGCATTTTTATTCATCAAGCAAGTACAAAATTCCTTGAGGAAATTTACACTGGCATCCCTATATAACTCACACAAGCAGAATGAAGGTTGTCAACAAAAATGGAGTGTGAATACATCCTAGACTTGTATTTTCAGAAGGTCTCAATTTTATTTGCAATCTTCTAGCTCTTTTTGTTGTTTTGTGGGAAATGGGAACTGTTTGACTTACTTCTTGGCAGTCACTTAATCAGTCAGTGTTTTATCTTTTCACAGACATAACGTACCGACAAAAACTATCAGTCAAGTTTTTTAATCCCTTATGTCTCCATCTAACATTAAATACTTCAATGGGTAGGACTCGGGCTACTGCTGCTCTACATGCACTTAAAGATATTTTGCACAACTGAGTCAATTTTTCCAAATGCCTGCCTCCTACCCTCTAACACATAGCATATGGTACTGTGCTTGTGGCAGCATAGAGCTCTAAAATTAGGATTTCAGGTCTGCATTAAAATGCTAAATTTTGCATCCGTATTTAAGCACAATTGAGGTTTTATAATATTTTTTATTTAGAAAACTGAATCTTCAAAGTTGATTCCTTTATATAGGCATTGGCTAAGGTTGCTCTAAGAGACGTTATCAGGTAAAATTTCAATCATAACCCAATGTTTATCAGTTTCATTATAAAAACAAAAGGAATACTCTTCATCTCTCATTATATATGATCTTCAAAAACGTTTTCTTTCATCAGCTGAATATCATCATAATCTGATACAGGTTAAATTCATTTGATGGCTACTACTTTTCAATTGCACAAAATACTCCAGATTATTATATAAAACCAAATCTTTTAGCTTTTATTCCTTCGGAACTATCCTTTGAATAGAATGACACAAAGGTTTCTTTCTTATTTACTTTGGTGAACAGCCACAGTGTAAAACCAAGAGACACTAGAATGAACCACATCCAGGTTTATCTTTTTAAGTTTACGCTTCTGAGAAGCAGGACTTGCTTTGTACCTCAGCAAAGTCTCTCCACACCTCAGATTTCACAGAATTTAGTAATCTACTGCCTGAAATTACTTACTGCACTGCTGGTCCTAGACTTCTCCCTCTTACCTCCAAATTCCTCCTCTGGTTGAATGACCAAAGACTGCTTGAAGCAGTGCAGAGGTCTTTTAAAAAGATGCTATGAAATGCTCGTTGCAGAATTGACTTTATTCTTTCTTTCTTAATTCCAAATTGTGATACCACCTGACATGAAGTATCCAGAAATTAGGAAAAAAGAATAAGAGCAGTGTGAAGGAGGAAGGCAGATACCATGAAGTTACAAAGACTTAATGACTGTCTATCAATAAAGGCTATCTGTCCACAGCTGTGTATGCAGACAGATGAACTTGGGTGTATAACAGAAGTTATACTGAAAATACTTACTACCATGTGCTCTTTGGAACCACTACTGAAGTGAAAAAAAAACCTCAAAGCATTTATTTTATTTTCCATGTTCTTAGGATGTCTTAGCCTTCCCTTGTAAATTACATGGAATTCTTGCAAGTACAAAACAGGAGTTCTTCCCACAAACCAAACCCAACGTATGATAATTGTTTTACTTCCTCGGTGGCAAGCAGAGCTACTAAGAGATATAAAATGCAGAAAGAAACCAAATATAAAAGAGAAAAATAATCAGCAGGCAAAAATTTGGGGGACATATACACAGGTTATTACTAGGGTCTGCATTACAGCACTGCTTAACTTAGAATCTAGAATTGTTGAGGTTAGAAAAAGACCTCTACAACTGATGTGATTCAAAGTATGTTTCTCAAAATTAAGGTAGTACACATGTAACTTTAGAATATTTTTTAAATTGAAGATGTCCTAAAATTAATAATCTCAGAAACATTAAAATCATGATCTTATTCACAGATAATATTAGATGGCAGTTTTAGTTTCGTCACTCCAGTTACTTTCTGTGATATTATATATAAAGCAATGTAACACCTGTGAGGTATTATACATATATACATACACACACATATATACATATGTATATATATATATCAGCATCTTTATCGCTTACCTTCCAAGCTTTCTTGTTCATCTGGAGTAAAAGTATCCATCTGACTCTGCTGTCTCAAGAAATGGATGACTGCATAAACCAAGCGCTTGACTGATGACATATTGAAATTGATTCAGTTTCTCCTATGTCTTAAAAACAACAGGATCTCTTATTTCAGAAAATTAATTCTTACAGTCTTCCAGTCTCCTAGTGACCTCAGTAAGAAGTACATACAATACACAAAACCTTAAAAGCCCAATAATACGATGCCTTGAAACAAGCAGTGAAATTGTATGGATTAGGGAAAACTGCTATGATTATCTAACCTAACTATCATCAAAAAAGTACATATTTCCTCTGATTCATTACTGCAGGAAAGCTGAATCAGAATCACAGAAGGGACGCACAAAGATCATCAAGTCCAGCTCTCAAGTGAATGGCCCATCACCAAGGTTAAATTAATTTAATGACTTATTTTTCATTTATAGGGAGTTCTTTTATGGTTTTACTTTTATTTCTAAGACATATGCACTTGCAAGAAGGAGCATGTGCTGAGGTCAAAACCAATTAAAAAGCCACAGTGATAAATATAATGATATAAAGAAATATACTTCAATAAAAGGTGTTTGTTCTTTGGTGTGACATGGGTGTTATACTTTAATCAAAGATGTTCTATGGTGTTACATGGTGTTATACTTGAATAAAAGGTGTTCGTTCTTTGGTGTGACACGGGTGTTATACTTTAATAAAAGATGTTCTATGGTGTGACATGGTGTTTTACTTGAATAAAAGGTGTTCGTTCTTTGGTGTGACGTGGGTGTTATACTTTAATAAAAGATGTTCTGTGGTGTGACACGGTGCTACAGAACAGTTCATTATCACTTCGGACAAAGAAGTGGAACACTGTGACCTCAGTACACACTTGTGATTAGAGACACTACTGGCTCAGTCTGATTTCCATTTAGCATCAGCTAGGAGTTACATAACCTGCAGGACAATTTTAGTTAAAACTTTCCAAGTTATTTTTCCTTAAATCCTTTTGATTTTAAAGGGTACAACCCTGTCCAGCTATCGGGGCAAAGCAGGTTTAAAAGTGAGCATTAAATGAATGGCAAGACCAGGGTCAGCCCCTCGCTCCATTATTTTCTCCCCACAACGCGCGAGCGAATCGGTGTGCGGCCAAACCCACGCCACGCAAACCCCGCCGTGGGGACGGGGAGAGCCAGGAGGGCCGGGGGAGCACGGCCGGGGGCACCGGGGGTCCCCGGCCAGCTTCCCCGAGGGGGCAGCGCGGGTTTCCAGCGCCCGGGCGCGCCCCCGCCGCTCGGAGGGGGGCCGCGCTCCCGCGCCCGCCCCCTCCGCGTTCTCCCCCGGCGCGGGCGCTCGCTGGGCTCAAGGACAGCCCGCACCGCCCGGCACCGCGGGGACGCGGCCGCCGCCCGGGGTCGATCTCCCCCCCGCCCGGGCTCTGCGCACGGGGGTGCGGGGAGGCGGCGCGGAGTCCCCTCGCCCCCGCGGGGACGAGGCATCTCTCTTACCGTGCGAGAGCTGGCGAGTCCGCGCCGCCGGCGGCTGGCAGAGAGCAGGGACGCGGGGCCAGAGGAGGCGGTGGCGGAAGCGGATGCGCAGGGCGGCGGCGGAACGGGGCTACGAGCTCCGCTCGCCGGTGGACAGAGGGCGGGGTGGCGACGGGAGCGAAGCCGGTCCTTCTTATGTTTCTTCTTCCTCCTGTCCGCCCTTCCTTCTCCTCTTCCTTCTCTGGCCCTTCCTACTCCTCTTCCTCTGCTTCTCCTCTCCTCCCCTCTTCCTCCTCCTCTTCCCCTCCTCCTCGAATCCGCCTTCCCCGTGTCCTCCTCCCCCGCCGCCCACCGCGCCGCCCTGCCCATGCTGTCTCTTTGCGCGGGCGCGGTTCGCAGGTAGGGGCGCGGGGAGGGTGGTGCCGCGGGACCCGGGACGGGGGCGGTCTCCGGAGTGGGTGGGGGTCGCCTGGCCGGACTGAAATCCATGGGAGCGTGGAGCTCCCTGCGGCTGATGGGACATCCCCATCCCTCGCCCGAGGAGCCGGGCCTGGGAACTGGGCCTGACCCCCGGGCCGGGAGGAGCCGCAGCGGAGCGGGCGGGACGGGCACACAATGGGGCAGGAAACCTGTGGGGGTCATTGCCTCAGCTCCGGGCGCGTTTCCCGCAGTCCGCCCTCCCTGGCATGAGCTCCGTCCTGAAGGGCTTCCAGGTGGGCAGGGCGGGCGAGACGAGGTGTCCACCCGGTAATCCTTGCACTGAGTGGCACACGTACTGCAGGAGAAATGGGCAAGAAGACAATAGAGTGAAGGAGAAGACTGTAGCAGCGGGACTGCAGCAAGGTGTGTGTGAAGAGAGACTGGCAGTGTGTTCATAGTAGCTCTATAAAAAGGTGTATCACTATTACACGTTGTATGAAGGGTGAGACGAGTACCAGTATACTATCGAAAGGCTTTATACTAGGGCATTACTTATTTTCTCTGTTATGAACACGAGCACTAAATGGACCCCAGAAAAGCAGTGTGGAAGAAGGCTTGTAGTCAGTTCTAGATGCACCAGAGAAATGAGCATCATTGCTTTTATGCTCGCATCTCAATTTCTCCAAAAGACCAGATTTGAAAGGAAAAATGGAAGTAGTGTGAGAATCATGGTGAGAATATGTTGTGGTAATGAGAATGAAGCTGAATTAGAGTGTAAAATTAAAAAGATAGTTACCTGGTGAGGACTTTTGAGAAATGATAGTTGTGTACTTACTGCATAAAGTGTAGTGGTTTTGTTCTATTTCACAGCCTTTGTTCACATCAAATGAGGATTGAGGGGTATTAGCAGATAGAAAGTAAGATCCAGAATATTTTCTTTTTATAAGGCTTCTGCTGTTGAAAATTGATTGACCTGTTTTCTGGTGCTGAATAAAGTGCACATCTATATTCTTTTCCTAATACAGGTTTACATTCCTTTTTTCGTATAGTCATTTTCACTGTTTTCCATATTTTGTGACTATCTTTGTTTACCCTACAGATTTTTCCATCAAAAGAAGGCAAGGAAAGGAAAAGGAGTATGGAAGTTTTTTTCTTTAGATAAAAATTAAAAGGTCTATCTCTGTTCGTGGTTTGCATTTGGACATGGAAGATACCTCCTTTTTAAGTAGAAATAAGTATAGTGGGGAGTGGTTGCTGCACTTTGTTAATTGTGATTTTTTTTCTCCAAGTCATTATTTCAGTTTGCCCAAATAATTGTTTCACAGAAGAGAGTATTCTTGAATGAGTAATAGTGACTTATAACTTTGAAAAGTTAAGGAATTGGTCACAGAAATGTTGAATAGCAAAGGTTCTCAGCTTCTATTTTTCCCAAGGGCACCTTAATGTGAGATAAACATGACAGTTCTTAGCAAGTTTGAAGTATCATGCCTTACATTAAATAAAATAATGTTAAGGTTTGATTCTTTTGTTTAAAATAGACATATTTTGGGAAGGAGGCTTTTCCCAACTAAGTATTTTTCCTATCGGAATCCAAAAGATTCAAAGATTCATATTCAGTTCAATAAAATACATGGGTAAAGCCAATCTAAATTACTTAAGTAAGCCAATAGTCTGTTTACTTTATGAGGATCTTCCTAGAAATGGAAAAAAAAATCTGAATAAAAATAGATACCCTGTTTTAAATAATTTCAGTGTCCTAAAATCATTGTCTAGGATTTGTGAATTCTGGAGCATTGCTTTGCAAATGTCAAAATCCGGTTTTGAATAGGAAAATACATGTACGTGGATTCTGGAAAAACTAGAATTTATATTTAAGATTTAATTTTAGATTTCCATCACTGTAAAGAAACTCTGAACACTGGCATTTTTCTTGATGAGGAAGAAAACCAGCGAGAAACAGAGGCTGGGAAGAAGCAGAAAAAGAAGTGACATCAGAGGGCAAAGAAATAGGAAGAATTTCTATAGTAATTTTCTTATTTCGTACTTATCGTCATAGTGTGTCTCTATGCTTTCATTGAAGTATCAGGTCCAGCACCTCAGCAATGGCAAAGACCGGACAGGACACTTGGAGCATTTTTCCCTTTTCGTGTGATCCATGGACTGCACAACCTCTTCTGTGTATTGCAGCAGCAATTTTTCCTGTGGTCAAAAGCAACAGCTACCACTTTTCTAACCACAGCAGGCTACAAAAGAGCAATTTGTCTATTAGACAGAGTTGGCAGAAAGAAATTATTTCCTGGACTGGCTCAGACAAATGTTTTGAGCCCAGAAACATTTTGTGGACTGAATTTGACCCATAAAGAACCAGTTGGACCTCACTAAGCAATGTAGTTAATGTCTTTTGAGAACATATCTGTTCTATCGTTCTCTCTATAAAGGAAGAAATGCCTGGCTTAGAAAGATTTCTTTTAAATAGTTTGGGTTAGTTCAAAAGTCCAAGCTTTCTTCTGTAGGCGTTGGGATCAGGTAACTCAGAAAGCATAGAAGATACGATGAACATTCAGTACAATCTTTTCAGAACAGTCTAGGAATTGCAGACTCTCTACACAAAACTAGTTCTCCTGTATGATCTCTTGCACAAAAATTTGTCTAGTAATACCTTTTTATATTGAAACTACTTCCTAAAACTGTGCTTGATCTCTTACTCAGTTATGTTGGAAGTGACAGGAAAAAAATTTATTCCTGGCCATTCTCTCCATCCGTCTCTTCATTATCATATAAATCTCTGAAGTACTTCCTCTACTGCTTTTTTTCTCTGCTTTTTTTATTTTTTTTTGTCTGCTCTGAAGAATCCCAATCTAGTTGTTCTTTGAATGGAATATATTGCTCACTGCAGGTAATTGTTTCTCAGTCATTATGACTTGGTAGAACAGACAAAGGTTTTGGCAGGTAGGAGAACAGAAGACGCGAGAGTTTATCTGTTGAGAGGATCAGAAACGCATGTGGTATAATGAATTTTTCCGTTTTGTTCTGTTCCACCTCTACTAAATCCTATCATTTTGTTCTTTGCGGATGCCTCCTCGTTAATGTTTTTGTTAAACTGTTATGTCTCCGGAGTGACTGGATCCAAAGTGTGCATTAATTCACATTTACTAATACTGAAATTCACTTTGTTAATGGTTTTAAACTTTTCTATATTGTGACATTGTTTTTCATGTTTTTGTGGCTGCCTTTAGTACACTACATTGTCCTAAGTAAATTATCATCAGTAAGTTTTGTCATGTCATTCATCCCAGCTTTTTGTAGATGTGAAAAAATACAAAAAATACATGGAACCCTGCAAAGTTCCACTGTCAGCTAAATCCATTCAGAGCAATGAGCAGCCGTTTTTAACAGCCTAGCTTTTAGCCAGTTTTCTGTAACAGGATCTCCCTTCTCATCTCACAAAAGCAGTTTCTGATCTCTGTCGATTGTGACTCCTTCAAAGAATTCCAATAGATTTGTGAGTCTAAATTTTCCTCTGTAGAGGAGGCTATTTTTCAGTACATGGTACTGTGTTTTGATTAGGGAAGGCAAGGTGAGGACAGTGGTAATTTTACTTGTTTCTGAGCAAAATGTGATACAGCATCTCTGTTATTCGTACCATCTCTAAGAAAAGCTCCATCTTTAACAGCGACCCTTTTTATTTCTACAGTAGAATGTTAAATGAACAAAGTTCTTGCCATACTTACCATGCTGGAACATGTAGCTTTTCACATAACCTGTAGCTATCCTGGGAAGCACTCAGTGTTATTAAATCACCGTTCACTCAAAAGCCAGAGAAGAAAGCAGGCTTCATTTGCGTTCCTAATTTGTGGTGTTGAGCAGGCAATTTGGGATTTTGCAAGCAATGAAATGGACATAAGGCACTGTCTCCCAAGAAGATCACTGGTTTAAAATGGTAAGTGAGTGAGATTAGGTCATCATCCGCTATAAAGACATAGAATTTTCCAACTAACTGGTGAAGGCAGGAGAACATTTCTCATTGCTTTGACTGCGTGAGACTTAAGATCAATGGGAAATCGAAGTGTATCTCCATGGTAGGCTGAACGGATTAACAGTAGATGTAAATCAAAAACCTTTTGTGTTTACAAACCCTCAGTAGTTTTCTCTGTCCTGCAGCACCACTTCATTTTCCAGTGGAGTCAACAGTGTGTTTCTCGTGCATTAGCTGATTGTATTCAAGTACTGAACTATCCTGGGAGTAAGTGTGTGGTGTTTGCACTAAACAGCATGCACTTTACCTGCTGTTTATTGCTGGCATCATGGAAATATATGTTTATGCAGCAGCACCTGAGGGAGCTGTACAGCCTTAAAAGCTGTGTTTTCACAGTTTACCTGATAGTAGAACCAAATAATAAGACAACCCTAAATGAATGCCTTCTGCCTCAGACTGACTGTAGTACAATTATTGTCTGCATGCAGGTGTTAAGTCAAATTTCTTCCTAAGATCCTTCAAGGAAGTTGCTATGATTGAGGTTTGCTGTGACACAGAATGCATTCAGTTCACAGAATGAGTGTGAAGCCTAGTGTATTGGTAGTAGTAATTTTGGGTTTGTTTTTTTTTTTTCTTTTTTTGGGTATGGTTGTTTGGTTTGGGCTTTTTTTGTGGATTTTTGTTGTTCGGTTTTGGTTGGTTGGTTGTTTTTTGGGTTTTTTGTTTGGTTTGGGTTTTGTTGGTTTTTTTTCCCTTAGAACCATGGATAGCATAATTTTAGAGATCAGACGCTTTGCTGAAACTGTATCCTGACATTTCTAGGTGTTCCACTACAGACTACTGTGTTGAAAGCACCTTCTCATATGAAAATCAATCAGACCAGTTTCCAAATTTTGTTGTATAAAGACTGTCAGAGGGAACAAGGGGAAGGGGAGAAAATATATGTAAGTTGTATTATGTTATGCACTTGTATGAGTTTCCACTTAAGGTCTGGATTGTTTATTAGCTGCTACAGAGCACCTTTTTCAGTTAGTTTTCTGTTTATGCTAATTCTGTTGGAGAAACCAGTAAGCATTTCTTGCCGGATAGTGAGGTCATGAGGGTAATGCACATATCAATAAAGGTTTGAAGATGTTTGCATAACTTGCAGATTTTTTAACTTGCTCATTTTTATCTGAAGAGGTTAAAAGTATAGTTAATGTAGAGTGTACAGTGAACCAAGTTGTAGATAATTCTTTTTTCTAAATGGTGTGACAAAATTAAGATTTAGTGTTAAAAGCTGCTAGATTTTCTTCTGTTTCTTTAACTGCTGCTTAAAAAGAAAATCAGTTTCTGATGGCAGTTATAGACCTTTAAATTAGGAAGTACTAAACATGCTGTCCTTTTGCTGTGATATGTCTGTGCCAAACACACTCATGACACAGAGCCAAGTACTTTTCCAAGGAAAATGGCCCAGGAATTCAAGCCACGTGTTCACTGTTGCATACATGTCAAGAGCCAAACAGATGAAAGGGCTGAGAAGCGAAGGGGAAGAAGGACTTCAAATGTGTTTGTCCCGCAGGAAAAAGTGATGACTTGCAGGACACTAGTTTCATGCCTTTGGCTCAATTAAAATAATGCTTTGAGCCATTTAACTGTACATTGCTGGTTCTGTCTTGGACTTTTTTTTTTCCTTCTCTTCTTGTTTTTGCCTTGGTTTACCCAGTTCTCTGCTTGCTTTGGTTAATTTTGTCCTTGCTTTACTGTAAGATATACGGTTACTTATTATCTGCAACTTTGAGTCAAAATTGAAACAATATGGAGACAAATTTAAAATGTAAGCAAGAATTAATTTCTAAATAATACAAATATTTTAGCCTGTTAAATTTTTCTTAAAATCCATCCTGAGAACCTAGACCAACTGTAACGTACATTATATTAGATGCTGTTGAATACCCGTTGTGGTTTGTTTTTAAAGTACTTTTTAACTTCTTAATTTAAATTTAAAAAAATATTCCATTTCATGTGAGGCTTGACTGTTAAAAAGCTTTGTTTAAACCATCCCTGTCTGCTGTCATTTATAAAGGTTTGGTAGCACTTCAGTCTGACTTTCAGGGAAATGCCAACATGTGGCATATTGTTCAAGTACTAAACAATTTGTCCTGAGGCAAAGTGTCATCTTTTATATTGCTTTAATAGGGCGTGTCTAGTGTTTTGTTGTTTTGGGGTTTCTTTTGGTGAGGCCGCTAGGTGGAGTGAAAACATTGAGCCCCCGTGGATGTCGATTGCCTGTAGGGGAGAATACAATCCTCACATGCACGGTGCTGGTTTCCAGCAAGCAGTACTGGCTCTCCTGCAGCCTGTAAGACATGGAAGTGTTATTTAAGATACGCTGTTTAAAAGGACAAAAAGACCAAAATGATGTTCTTAATTTTAAACTGGCGACGTATTTCATACCGTAAGTTACTAATTGAGAGAGGTGTTCATTGTGTTAGTAAGAGCAGCTCTCCATAGGAATGTCCCCTGAAGGTATACATAAGGTGCAACAAGAAAAACCTAATTGTATTTATTTGCCATTAGAGTATTAAAAAACTCAATGACTAAAGTATCTGAATTTGCTGCACCACCCCCACACCTCTGGCTTTCTCTCTCTCTCTCTCTCTCTCTCTCTCTCTTCTTCTTACAATCTTGGCTCCCACTTCATTTCTGAAGCTGTTGTCTCAGGTGTTTTGTCAGCAGAGAATATAGTTTTCCATCCTACATGAGACCGATGTATCTGATTTTTGTCTGGCTACATGGAACTGTCACATCTGTTTGCAAGTACAATAAATTTGTCTGTATATATTTTTCTCAGAAATATGTTTGTTCATTTGTTCACTTTACTCTGTAAAATTATACTTGTCATTGTAACTAATACTATTTAGGTGAAGATTAATTTGAAAACTGAAAGTGCCATTACAGAAGTCTTGGATGTCCATTGGTTAGATGAGACAGTGGGCTTAATCTTGACCATATTATACAGTGATTATCATTAGTAGGAGCATGTTGTGGACAAGCTTGCAGGTTTTTGTGTTCGTATTTTTTAAAACTGGTGCTGCCCCTCACTGATGCTTCTTCAAAGATCGTGGCTTTTGTGTTTTATTTTAGTAGTGTTAATGGAACATACCAAAAAAAGCTTGTTTGGCATATTTCAGTCACGGAAAATGTTTGTAAGCAAAACCAGACTTACATAAATGTTTAATATATTTAAGACAAGTTAAAAATCAAGTCTGTAAATTCAGTTGTGTTGTTTGTATTGCTTCAGTAGAGTATTTTAAAGGTTCTTCCCCTTTCTAAAATCAAATCAAATTTATGTTTTCCAGAGGCATCAAGTAATCAAATTGTAGATTTGTTGGTAAAAGAAATTACCTGACATTCTACAGATTGCAGTCTGTAACTTAGAGGCTTGGCTTTGTTCTTTAAAAACCTCTTTTAGAAGTAGCTACTAAGTTTTTCAGTGTTATTCAACTTACTCTGCTTTTGTAAAAAGTACCATTCTTACTGCTTTGGGGATTGGCAGATTAATACCATAATTTGTGAAAACAGCTGCCTCTGTTATACTCTTTGTTTTATCTGAAAGTCCAACCCAAACTTTGTGTGCCTTTCTTCCCAATGTTCTCATAAATGGATGAAGCAGTGCACAAATGCATAATATATATATGCAAAATGCATAATATGTAGTCTGCCCTGTATGTCATTCCAGTGACATTATTAGATGCCATAGTATTCACCTCAGAAAAAGGCCAGTGCAAGTTGCAGAGGCCAGTTACATATTTATTATAAAAATGCAATATAAATAAAGGTGCATTAATTTTGAAGGACCTCAGAGGAACATAGGGACTGGAAGGGCATTTGGGATGATCTAGTCTCATACTATCTTAATTGGTCAAGCACCATGTTATAAATAGAGATGTTTTCATTTGCTGGTGCTTATTTGGCATCTGTTTCAGAATCTCACTACCCTGATGCTTACAAATGTCTTGCAATTCCAGCTTACATGTATTCCTGACCAATTTATTCTAATTTGTTCTTATGTCAGTATTGCCTTTTAGCATCGATAGCTCTTTAAACTTCTGGACATTTACATCGTATGTGCTTAATGAGAGCAATCATCTGGAGACTCTTTTTGCTGGACTAAGTTCATGCATTTCATATGTGCTTCTAGCACTAGTGCAGGCTTAAGTGGCTACTGACACTTTTTAGCTTTCATTTAGGCCAACACAGCTGTTTTGAAGTCATACATCAAATAGGTGATGGGACTGATTAGCTCAAAAAAAGCTGTCCCCCCTGAATTTTTTTGGTCCGCTCTATTTTCATCTGTATGCTGTCTTGACGGAGTGGTGTACAAGGACACAAATGAGCAACAGAGGGTGGAACACTGACAGAAGAATGTCTTAAGGCAGTACTGTTGCTGGACGTGAACCTTATCCTTAACCCCGACTTGTTTACATTTATCTAGTGCTCTACACTGCACCACAGAAAATTGAGCATGATAGCTGAAGCAGTTTGAACTTGACAGTTCAGTCAATGCAAGGCACACATCCTTCCATCTGATTTAAACTGAATCAACTTCTGATTGCTCAGTCTAAGCAGTAGTTGACTCTTCCCTAATGTTACTGCTGTTTACCAAAAGCAAGCCTAAAATAATAATTCCGTCCTCTTCATTCAGTATTTGAAGAAAACCATCTGGTTCCTACCATTATTAATAGACTTTATTTTCCAGTTTATATCTGGGAAGTTAAAGATTCCCTCAGTGATACAATTTAGTATTTTCTCTCTAATAACATGACAAATGTAACTGCAGAGCGTTTTTGAACATCCTACTACCATAGTTATATTCTTCTTTCTTGTTTCTTTGTAGTCTATTTATAGAATTTAATCTTGTCATTGTTTATTTGTTTCTTTCTTGAACAAATAAGGTAAAGTTAGTAAATTATCAATTTAATTGCAGTATAGTACATGAAGTTTTGGGAATTTATTTCTTTATAGTTTTATATGGATAAATAATTCAAAATACTAATCCGTGAAGAAAATGGCCAAAATTTCATCTGTGCATATATATTTACTCACATGCTGTTTCCATTAATCTGATGTCAGTTAATTTGGTCTTTAGTACAAGGACATCTGATTGACTGGTAGCCAGTACCAACATGTGTGTAAAAGGTTATTTGAAGAATGACATGTAGTGACTGGTGTTATATGAGATGTTATATTACAGTTTTTGAAGGCCCATTGTCATTTGGCCAGTTAGAAAAACTTGGAGGTCTTTCTGAGTTTGTACTGCCTATTATTATTGAAAATAACATACATAAATGACTGCTTCATCCTATCAGCAGGAGACAAGGTATTGGCATTTCAGAACTGGGCTGATCTGTGTTTTCTTGTTTCCAACAGGCAGACAACAACTTGTTGGGATTTATGGCGATAATTTATACAGCTGTCAAATTTATATGCGTATGTCTCAATGCAACTAGACAATATACTAAAAAAATCAATTTTAAGTCAAATTTAAAAATAGTGCTGTGCAGTAATTAGGGACCCTGCATTCAAGTTTATGAACTCAGTCCAACTTTAATTATTAATGAATCTAGTTGGACAGGCTGCAATGAATGTAATCCGTTGGTCCTGTGCCTGTTATAGTGTTTGGTTTTGATAATATGTAATTGGTCATTGACAACAGGGCTCTGTTTTCTACGCATCTAGGTGAAGATACTGAATGACAGAAAGCCGTAGGTTCCCTTTAGAAAAGAGCATCTGTTTAATATCTTGCACTTTAACATACTTTTGTGTTGTTCAGGCTGTTGTTTTCCTTTAACTCTTTTATTTTGACCTTAATTCAGAACACTGTGTATTTTTCCTGATGTTCTTTGGGGTGGGTGGTGTGGGATAGAATTCAGAGCCTTGAACTATTTTTGAGGAGGTTCCCCTTCAGCTTCCAAGAGGCTGTACTAGAGCTGTGCTAGCAATGTGTGAAAAACTAGACATAGGGCAGTCCAGTGGGAATCTGTTTGTGACTTAATGAAGTAGTGTTCTTTAGTGGATTTGTAGATTTAATGTAGAGTTCAGTGGGTTTTGGAGATGGGAAACTAATGCGTTCTGAGCATGCTAATACTTAACCTTTTGCTTTCATGAGAACAGCTTCATTTATTGTAGACTTCTGAGATTCCAAGTGTCAGTAGTCCAGTGGAGAAGCAACTAAGGCATTAATGACAGAAGTCAGTTGGTATCAGAGAGAAAGAACAGAGGTGGAACAAATGTTCTGTGTTCAGACTTCACTTTCTAAGTGAAATCATCAGTATTTCTGGACATTGATGTTTCTTTCTCCCAGTAGAAAGGAAGAGTAAGCAACTTGCCTACATTGCTATGGAAGGATTTGAAGAATAAGGAAAATAAAATTTCAACTTAAAGTGTAGATAGAAATGTTGTCATTTGGTTTTGTCTTGCATAAAAATAATTTTGGCTAAGCTATTTCTACAGAAATTCCCTTTTTTAACAAAACGTCTTCCCTTCAAACAGAAGCCATGTGTGCAGCCCTTTTTAGTTTATTGGCATTTCAGTCTTCTGCTTTGTTATTCCTTCAGTCGAAAATTGCCTATCCTTCTTGCTCTCTGCACTGTATGCCAGAACCTGTTCATGCACTTATGGACATACCAGTCAGATTTTACAATAAAATCAATACAGATACAGTGGCTAGCATTAAGAGAAAAAGTTACTTAATGTAGAAACAGTGTTAATTAAGCATCTCTTTTTGTAGGAAGCTTTCTGTGTGTTTCTTTAGTTATGGCTGAAAATTTTAAGTTGTCAATATTACATAACAACATAAGATTTATTTTTTTAATTATGTGGCTGAAATAGGAAGACAGTAAGTCTCTGACAGGCAGAGATTCTCATGTGATGCTCTTGCGATCTTCCTGTGATAGTAAACACTGCAGCAAGTTTTACTCTTTGAATGCAGGCTGTCTTTTAATTATCATCAAATTATTATCTTCCTCAGCAACTACTTCATATATAACTGAGCTACTGATGTAGTCACTGGGTGGACACCTTGTTGGCTCTGTGGGTTTCTGTTAGCCCCACTTCAGTCAGTTGCCTGATTCTATATCCTTCTCCTTTTTACAACTAAGTTAAGTGTTGGTTTGTTGCAGTGGAAAGGTAGAAGCTTGTATTTCTGAAGCCAGTTTCTTCTTAACATGTTTGGATTCGTTGCTGCAAGTCACTTTTTTAATGCTGTCAAAGCCATTGATTGCCTAGCGCACTAAGATCAGTTGCGTATGTAAATCTTTCTCCTAGCTAAAGCTGAAATACAGTTGGTTTATATAATCAGGTTTAATAGTACATAAATTCCAGTAAGCAGTAAACATATATACCTTTTCTGGCAAAAGAGTGAAACCATCTTTTTAAAATCCACAACAATTAAAGGAATACATTTGCAAGTGAGTAACAAATAGAAGTTTTCCTTCCATGTTGATTATGTTGCAGACATCCTGTATAAATGTAAAATTATTTGCCATAATGAACATGATCAAGTGATATGTTTTATGTCTTATGTTGTGCATCTTTGCAGTCTTCTTGTTCATCATCTGCAAAACAATATGTGGGTTTTATTCCTTACTTCAAAAATACAAGTACTATCTGTGAAGTTTCAGTAACTGCAATTCTCTTTTTCTTAGAAGGGTTAGTAGTAGCGTAACCTGTATAGTTTGGTCAATAGCAAAGGTTTTGTCCCTGTTTGCACTTAGTCATACCCTAAATGGTAAAGATAGAAGGCAGATTTATTTAAAATTAGACTTAATTCATAAAAGTAACAGCTTGCTGGACAAGCTATGACTCTAAAAAGGACTTTGTTCTTGCTTCTAAAAATATGCTGATGCTGGGGTTTTTAATGTTTACTGTACACTGTCTCTTGAACTAGAACCTTGCTATACAAAGATCAATTTTGTACTTCTAGGTCCATTGGGCCACTGCTTGTGTTGAGGATGACATTAGGAACAGAAATTACTAGCCAGCTTAAGGCTTCTTCATACATAGCATCAGGCCGAAACCTTTTGAGATGGGACCTGTCACCAGAGGAAATTAGAACAAGAACAGAAGAACTTATGAGGAAGACAAAGCATGTCTATGACAGAGTCGGGATGCTTGATATTGAAGAAGTAACACATGAAAATACTGTACGGGCTTTGGCAGACATAGAAGTGGAATACGCAGGTTAGTGTATATTTTTTGTGATTCTTTCTACAGGGCATTCCATCTGCACATAAAGAAACATTGAGAAAAAATAGTAATTGCTTACAATTTTGATCCCTACTGTTATTGTGTAGAGGCCTCTCAAGAGTCCTCTGGTCATAATGATCTTTCAGGACCTCTCAGCAATATGTAACATGATCAGCTACAAAGTTCTACTCCTTTATTCTAGAGATAAAAACAAGGATTGACTAAACTGTGCTGTTGATGTCTTTGACACATGCAGAGAACTGCATTGGTCCCCTGATTTCTTTTCCAACTCTGTGCAGGGGACAGTGTGCAGTGTCTTTGGTATGTGTAATACATTAAACCTGGTAAGCAGTGCTTTTTTTCAGACACTGCAGAATCTGAGACAAGCGAGTCAAATGGAGCAATGGAAAGGTTGGTAAACCGCTAGTGGAGAAAATGTGATGGTTGAGAATGAAGGAATTTTTGAATGCATTATTGAAAGAAGACCCTTTTACTTGCTTACCTTTGTATTATGGCTTGCAAAGCCTGGTAGAATCCAGGGAGAGGTTCATCATGCACTCACATCTAGATTGTTCTGACTGAGTTATCCAGACATGTCAGTGTATGGATGCAGTTTGATGGTCAAAACAGGTTATAGAGGTAATTTGTTAATAATTGTCAGTCAGACGAGTGGGAAAAATATGAACCCTGTCTTGAGTAGCTTTGTTTTGAAAAACCTGTCAGATGGTGGCTGCATTACTTACAAAGCAGTCAGTGTAATAAATGTCAAGTTATTTTGAAAACTCTAAAAAATCTGCAGTAGCCACAGAAGTGCTGAAAACAGCAACCTTGGCTTGGAGGAAAAGCTTTGACTAGCAAACAAGATCAGCCTACAGCTCAAATTATTGTACTGTAATATTAGTCTGGCTTTCACATTACTTAAAATTGCAGTTTAGGCACATACAGTGAACTGGCTGGAATTTATGCTGGCAGAAAGACTGAGTAATCTTCATTCAGACAACTTCCTGCCAGATTCAGTTTTAATTGTACCAATGTATTTGGTATAATTTTTGTAAGCCTTTTCACCAAGGCGTAAAACTCTCTTCTTTAAATTAAATTAGAAGGAAACACTTGTTTGACGTGGAAAATAATGGCTATCAGCTTCTCAGCATAGCCCCTAACGGTTGATCCAAAATATACTTTTTTCACTACATGCTATTGCCATAATGGGTCACATTTCAGTTTTTAATGCTAATCTTCAAAGCTATATGTGACATTATCATGACTTACTGTGAAATAGCCCATGGCATATAATAAGTATTACCACAGCAAGACTTCCATTAGAACCTTAGAATTTAAAGCCAGTGTGTTCCTTCCACATGAAAGGCCTGCCCTAGTAATTGGAAATTATTATCCCAAAAACCAGAGATGACAACAGGCCTTACAAGTCAGTTGAAAACTGCCTAAACTCACCTTATCATTTTTAAACATTTTGGCATGAGGACAGGATGTGGAGAGGAAAGTTTCCTATGGACTTCAAGAAGAACCATATGCCCATGTTTGCATTCCAGAGATTTCTGAAGGGCTGAGAGTATCTCAGGACTTGATAAAACAACTGCACATTACATAAAATTACAAAGCTTTAAATCAGGCTAAAATGGTGTTGCTAAAATGTTGTTACTCTAAGATGTAGTTTTGGAGAGGTAAAGGGTAGAGACATTATAACTGATTTTTAATTAAGTGAATTGATTTCTACTTCAGGATTTCTATTCTATTCTATTTCTCATTATAAGATGTAATATTCCTTTAATAAGCAAGGATTTACTTAATCTCAAAAGTATATTCTATAAAAGTAATATTACTCAGCTTCTAATTTCTAAAAGTTCAGAATACATAGTATCTTCTGTGTTTGCCTTAAACACAGAAGAGTGCAGTACATGGGGATTTGACACTGAGCTCATAACAATATAAAAATAACTTCAAGACAGATGGGCATGTTTGAAAGATTCAGAGCTTTTGACTTTAAGTGCTAACGTGGAAGCATCTGTGCCAGCTATGAAACAATGTCAGTCTTCACTTACATGACTTCTGGAAGATGAACTATTTGTATCATATTTATACACCTTTCAGTTGATTTTGTGGAAGACAATGAGATAATTAGGCTTGGGTAATAGATAGCTTCTCTATACTATGGTGTGTGGTTTTGTCCTTTTGCCTATTCATTTTTACTTCATATGTAACAACTATTTGCTTCAAGCCTGATCTGAAGCGTCAAGTTGCTTTGGATATTTGTTTCTTATGTCTTCTGTAAATGTCAGAAGGGGGAAAGTTCCTTATCCTTAAGGCACGTCTAACCTTCTGTGTTCATTGCTTCTTATTTAAACAGTGGAAAGAAGCATGTTGGATTTTCCCCAGCACATTTCACCTGACAAAGAGGTACGCTTAGCAAGTACAGAAGCTGACAAAAAGCTTTCTAATTTCGATGTGGAGATGAGCATGAGAGAAGATGTGTTTCAGAAGATTGTTTATTTACAGGTAAATCATGGTGATGTCTGCATAACTTGTTATGTATCTAAATGTATCTAAAATTTGTTCTTATACTCAGTGCTTTTCAAAATCACTCTGTATTTCCTCTCTGTCTATGCCAATCAAATCTTTCCAGTGGGACACAGCTATACAACAGAAAACAACCTACCTTGGTGCTTCCACTCTTTGCAGGCCATATCTAGGTCTCTGTATTCTTTTCTCCATTTTATCTTTAGTCTTCCAATGAGCTGATTAAGCTGGAAGCTAAACTAACAGAAGGAGACCTATCAGGAGAAGCATTTTTTTGTTTTCTGTTGGCTGAGCTCCCTGAACTCATTCCAAGAGGGAAGGAAGAGGCAATACAGCACTGTATTTACATTGGCTTATACTGTTTTTCAATTTGTGTCCAAACTTACACTGTATTGAAATAGTTAAGAATTTTAAATTTAGAAGTTGTTTTAAGTTATGAAGATTAATGAGAACATATAACTTGGAGTGACCTCTGAAATTACCTCTTTTGACCTGCTCATTATAGACAGTTACACTATATACTTTTGCTCATCAGTTGCTTTGACCACAAAATAAAACTATGTCAAAAAATGCTTTTCCTGTTGGACTAGTTTCTATCCATTTTGTTTTTCTGTTTAGCTTCTCTTCTAATTGAGCACCCTTAGGTATCTTGTATTCTTCATTTGTACTAATTATTTCGTAGCTCAAATGGGAAGAATATTTGGTTTTGTTCAAATCTAGTGACATTTAGTAATAATTTCCCAAAAATGTCTGATTTAAGGATAATACAAGGAAGCTATCAAATATGAAAACTAAAATATTTTTTTTCCTATGGTTTACATGTGAATCTTCCCTTTCAAACCCCACTAATTTTTAACCTTCTCATAATGCTAATAAGACACTGGAGCCCCTACTTCTTGGAGTTGTTGGTGGTGCTTTTTGCAGTGTTGACTGAGAACCAGAATAATGCTTGCAGTGCCTTATTAAAGTGCCTTCCAATACCATTGTCTTCTTTTGCTGTGTTTTCCAGAGAAACTTTCAAGTGTTCTCCTCTAGCTGGGTATTGTTTATGTGTTTGTACAGGTATATAATAGCCCCATTCAGTTGTGTGTTGGCAGATAGTGCTTTATGTTGATTTCTTTCTTCTTCCCCTGCTCTGGCTAGTGATTAAATGGTTGGATATGTATTTATTATTTGCTGTGGTTTTCCCCAACATCCAGTATAATATATGCAAGTACATTTAGGGCAGATCTGCCATATCTCTGAATCTATCTATTTTTGATTTACAAGGATATCTGACAGTAGTTAGTGAAAACTGATTACTGTTACTTGCTACTACTACTTTCTTAAAATTTTTTAACTCTTTCATTTGGTGTTTTCCTGTCATTTACCTTTGCAGCAATATTTGGCCTTTATGACAGTTAGAATTGCTGATTAAATCTCCATTCAGTATTTTTAGACATTTCTCTTGGCTTAACTGCAGCATGCAAGCATGTTTTAGTATTAGTTTTCCAGAGATGCAACCTCTGAGCGTATATCAGCTTCATAATAGCTGTTAAAGTGGTAGCAGTTTTGCTGTAGCACAACTGTGAAATTGCCAATAATGCCAGACTGGTGAAATCTTGCTATTTCCAAATTATACATTTTTTGTTAATTTTTGCTGAATTTCTAATGCCTTCTCCTGTTAGAATCTCCTAGTTAAAAAGTCAGGCTCCAGGAACACATAAAAAAAAAAACACATAAAAAAAGAACCTCGAAAAACAGGCTTCAGACTTCTGCTGAAATTAATTTATCAGTTCAAATAAGGTAAAACATTTTCATGAAATCAAGTTTTTCATGGCCTCACTGGGGATTTAATAGTTCAGGTAGATGAATTCAGTCCTGCACCGTGGCCAGATTAAAATGAGATGAGGAGAATGAGGGCCCTCACACTTCCCTTTTCTTTATAACACAGTCCACTAGGAGACTAGTAAATCTGCTTGATCATAGTGATATCCTGAATGTTTTTGCTCCCCTTAATGAGGGCTAAACTTTTACAAGCTAAGAACTGTTTAGTATTCTTTTTAGATTATGCTTTATTTAAGAACTATTGATCGAGGAAAAATGATTGAGGGTTTTGTGTTTAATTTGAGAAAATATTAAAATAATGCAGTCTCTTTCTTTTCCTGACACATTAGGGGAAAAAATTCCTGCATAAAATCATATTGTTGAATTTGCTTCAGATCTTATTCGTTGGAAAACTTTAATTTTGAGGTTTGAAACTTGGAGTAAAAGTGAATTTGGTAGTGAAAGTATCATTTTAAATTTTATTACTCCTGATATCTGCACATGCTGACTAGCAGAGGCATGCTTAAGAATGTTGCCAGTCTTCTCCACCCACATGCCCTCAGGAAACAGCCTGTTGTAAACAGCTGCTGCAGGCTTTGTTCATGGAATTCCAGGTAGGTTTTGTTTCTTACTCTGCCTGAAGATTTCTTCCTGGAAAAACGTAACATGGTTGTCCAAAAGAAGTATGAAATGGTATATAAAATCATCAAACACGACAATTCTAAAACTTCTGGAGAGTTCCAACCTTTCATGTGTGGAGTATATTCAAAATTAGTATTTCTATTGCGGAAATTGTTCATCAGAGAAAATCCAGGTGATGAAGACCATCTTGATCAGACCAAAGTTCAGAGATGGCCCCAGAGCACCCTTGGTTCCTGTGCTTGTGAAGGTTTATAGGCTTGCTTATCCATAGAGACCTGAGACGTCTTTTTGAATGTGTATCATTCTTACCTTTAGCATATCTGTGATGCAGATAAACTTCACAAAGCCTAATTAGTGTTAAAGTGTATGGAGAAATGTATAGTCATCAAGAGAAAGATGAAGAACACTTAGTTTTTCTTCTCTTTTTGCCCAAAAGAATCTTCATCTGTCTTAGCTTTAGGAGGAGCCAGTATTCACTGGCTTTAAGGGCTTAAAATTAGTGTTTGTGAATTCCCTTCTTCCACCTAAAATCTTTGCTGGATTTGGGCCCTGGATATTTTCAGGAGCATGACAGTTCCATAGGCCCAATGGAAGGACTGGAAGATCCAGCATAGTGCCTAAGTAGCTCAGTGAGACTTTTCACAGTCCTCTGTCCTAAACTGTTACTGTAATAAAAGCATTGGCTTTTTGTAGAGTTTAGCATACTTAATTTTTTGTCCTCAGCCTTTCTGTTTTTGAGTCTTGCAGCACAGTTAGCCCAGTATAAATGACGTTAATATAGTGGCAGTGTCTGCATTTTTCACCTCTGTCATTTTGAAGTTGTGCTATTTCCATCACACTTAGTCTTAGGTCAGAAAAAAGAACCCTGGAATTGTGGGTTGTCCAGTGGAAAAACAATATGTGAATTTAATTTTGATTGCTACAATTATTTTTGTACTGAGTATTATAGCATCGACACTCCTAGATGTAGTGCTTTTGGTAACATGAAGATCTTGGTGAAGCAGCAGAATTTCATAGAGTGTTATTTGCCAGAAACACAACAGGAGACTCAAGTGTTGGAGGGAGTAGGGCAATAGCATTTTTGTTATCTTTGTGTTATGAAATACTCTGTGTGACTTGTCTTACACATTTACTGGGAATGAGAATGGAGATATGAGGTTTGAGTTGGAGAGGACAGAGGTCGTGATTTTCTTCAGTTACTTTTCTCCCAAAAAGAAATTTCTACCATTTACATCCTTTTATTTAAAAACAAACAAACAAAAGTGATATCTAGGTGCTAGGTGCAAAAAAATCATAGGTCTAGTGAGGGGTACTCCATGCAATCACCTGGTTGAATCATTGTTGACTTTAGCTGTGTGGTGACCTATAGTAGTAGGATCATCTTTCCATGAAAATATGGATTCTTATAAAAATTACCTGTAAACACATAATATAAAAAAGAAAAAAATATTCATCATTCCTGTGACAGTAAGTCTGCCTATTGCTTTAGAAAAGTTAGTTTATCACAAAGTGAAATAACTGTCATTTTGTTTCACCAGACTTATAAATTCTTGCATGTAGACTACTGGTATATGCATTAGAGTTTTAGGCGCAGAGTAAAAACAAAACTAAACTATTCTAAACTCTTTCATGGTTCTAGAAACCAATTTCCACAAATTTTCTAATCTTATGTGCAGGGCACTGGCAGGAGTAGATATTGTCTGTGTTATTGTGTAGATTATTTTTAAATGACAGAAAAATCTGTTTCAAAGTTCTTATTTATACTTTTTTTTTTCTTGGAATACCACTACATTCCTGTCTCTTAATTTTTCTATTTAAGGAAGTGAGGTATTCTGTACTGACAAGTCATTAGTTGACAGCTCTACACAATTGTGTGACTCATTCATAAAATTTGCATGTTTCAACATCTGTGCTTTTCAGAGATGCTAGTCAAGCATTAATTTGTGTGTAGGTAAACTGATGAGAGGTTATTAAGACAAGTCATAGCTAATTCCAACAGCTTCATATTTGAATGTGAACTTAAATACAATATGTCCTTTCTACCAAGTTAATAACTTTTTTAATGTTCCTTTTAGATGAGAGAAGATAAAATTAAAAGGTGTACACCGTTATTTTCAATTTAGGACAAAATAGCAAGTTTCTGAGTAAAACAGTTATGCTGTAGTCAATTTGAAGGAAGACTTGCACATGTTCTGTTGCAAACACTGTCCTGTCTCTTATTGTTGATGCTTTAGGAAATGGTGATTCAAGAGTCTTTGTAATGGCATAACATAGAAATATTGTTTTTAGCTCAGTTGGTTAAAACATGGTGCTAACACCACCAAGGTTGCAGGTTTGATTTCTACACGGGCCATTCACTTAAGATTTGGACTCGATGATCCTTGTGGGTCCCGTCCAGCTCAGAATATTCTGTGATTCTGGTTATTTGTTGTCACTGCTTGATTGTTTCTGAAAAAAAGAGATGTATATGCTCAAATATTATGCCATCTGATAACCTTCAGTGACACATCTAATTATTTGGGAGTTTTTTCAATCCCTCTGACTTATAACATACAGTATTACCTTATACCACTGATTTTCTTGAAGTGTGTATAAGAAAGCTATCTCTACAGAAAAAGCTGAAGTGCACTGGAGTGAAAACTAAAAGGACTTGCCATGATGACAGCATGTAAAAGTGCTGAGTTACTTGTACTTTAAAACCATTCTGCATCGATATAAGAATACTATTGTGTAAGGTAACTGTTTTGGGGAAGTCCTTTACACTAAAAAGGCATGTTCCTTTTTTACTATGACAGTGCTCTAAAGAACAACTCTGTTCAGACCCTTCTAATGTTTGTTATGTTTCTTACACTGTGTTAATTCAAGTATTCTGTTCTGTCATTTCAGCAAAACTGCAATCTTGAAAATGTAAAGCCTGAAACAAAGCGATATCTAGAGAAATCAGTCCAAGTGGGAAAAAGAAATGGACTCCATCTTCCTAAAGAAGTACTGAATGTAAATATGGACCATTTGTTTATAAAGCAAAGGTTATAAACTGTTGAAGGGATAAAATTATGATTGGTTAGCTGTATTAAGCATGTATTTGAACTTCATGCTTTTGGATCTGCTGAATTACTGCTCTGATCTTAACTGTTCTTAGTTCCAGATCCATCCTTTAAACTTCAGTCACTTTAAGGTGTTTAAATGTTAAGGTTTTTAATCTGCTAGACACTCGTAGTACTCGGTGGATAGATGTGGTATGCATCACATTTTAGCCTTTGAGAGTAAAAGAAGCCTAGCTGGAAGAGTTTTGTTATATATTCTGATTATGAGAATGCCTAAATAAGATTCCTAGCAAAGAGACCTCTCAAAAAATGTTACAAGTTAGTCTGCACTTCGGTTCAGAAATATGTATAACTGTTGCAAAGACACAGCTATTTTAATTTCATTTATTGACCACTGTAGTAAAATGTATCCAGGATTTTAGCATTTTGCCTGAAAAAAAAATCAAAGTAGGTTAAAGGGAAGAAACAAGTGACTCTGAGAACTTTGGCTCCATTAAGAGAGGATTTACTCATGCATATGAAAGCAATTCTCACTTCCAAAAATCATGAAGTAAAATTGACAGCATCTGAGATGCTATGGCATCCCATCCTCAAGGAGAAGGGAGCACCCAAGACTTGTAGATGCTTGTGGTTGAAAGGAATGACAAAATCAGAGAGTCCACAAAAGCTTACAAAGTTTTATTAGTAAATTACAGACTTGGCTTGGAAATTGGTATTAGTCCCTGACCCCCTAGTATAAGCATATGGCAGTGGGTTTTGGATAAAGGGGTAGAGTGAAAGGGAAAAGACAGAGAGAGAGATGAATTAAAGAAGGGGAAAGAGAAAGGAGAAAGGGAGAATGAGATCACTAATCTGGGCTCCAGCATCAATTCAGCTGACAAGGTGACCAGAGTCCTGGAGCTTGGTGGGT
This sequence comes from Manacus vitellinus, assembly GCF_001715985.3. Lineage (NCBI taxonomy): Eukaryota > Metazoa > Chordata > Aves > Passeriformes > Pipridae > Manacus > Manacus vitellinus. The sequence continues at coordinate 13,120,899 of NW_021939324.1, read as the reverse complement.
GTACTTTGTACAGATAAGTTTCCCATGCCCTAGAGATAAATTTTGCACTTTCTGAATGAATTAGTTATCATGCATAGTCCATTCTTCTAGACCTTTTTGGAAATGGGTAAGGCATTGGAGGTCTGTGGTGGTCTTGATCCCCCTCCTGCTACAGTCCATGCCCACTTCTCCACCTCGTTTCTGTGCCTCTGCTGTACTGTGTTGTGCTTATCTTCAGGAGACAGAACAAGGACGTTTGTTCCAGAACAGGGCTGCCCTTATTCTATATGGCCCCTGTTCCAGCCACATCTTGTTCTTTTTAACAAAAGTCCTTGGCTGTTCTTACTAACAGTCCTTGGTTGGCTCCATGGCTATCTTGGTATCAGTATTTCAAGCATATCCATAGGCCCCTTATCTTCTAGCCTTCTACAGATGCCAACATAATTCTCTTTAAATTCTGAGTCATATATATGTAACAGCCTTTATTTCTGACTCTTGAGTAGACTTTACCCTTTGTAGAAAATAATCATTCTTCATCCACATCTTTCAGTTTGTGAGAACAGTTTTGTGTGTATTTTCATAGTTTAAGGGTAACTGATGCCTCTAAAGATATTTTGAAATTCCTTAGGAGACAATACTTGAATTATATTTAGGTGAAAAAAATTGGCTGATGGGAGTCTTTGGCAAGGTGTTGGGGGTTTTTTTTGTGTATGCATTCTCCTACTGGTAACTACTGTGTTTATTTGAACTTGACTGTAAGGTATAGAAATTTATTATGAGATATATTAGAAAATGTTTCAGATGGATGAATATCCAGATTTTAAAAATGGTTTTGGAGTGGTCTTATGCTGTGGGGGTATTCTGTTCTTTTTGTCATACCATACCTGTACAATTCCAAAGCAGTGTTTTTCAGTAGGTTGAATGCATTTTTACTCCCTTCATTCTCAATTGTTTTAGTGGGTATTTTTACACTTAAAATTGTAATTTAGCTTTTCAAATAAAAGAAAATAATTGAGTGTTAGAACATAAACTATTCAGTGAATGTGTTTAATCTGTCCAGTCCCCTCTAGGTTGAGTTTGGAATGTTGGAGTGATAGCCCTGATGCAGGGTTCCTTGGCAACAATATTGCTAAGGGTCAAAAGAAACATAAAAGGGAGGCTGGTGGAGAAGTATGATGAAGTGGTGGTGAAGTATGATGCTACCTGCAGTGTGTTATTTGCTCACTGCTGGTGTTTACTGTCAGCTAGTAGAAAGCCTAGCTGGAAAAAGTGAAATACTATTCATGTGGAGGATAGAAATTACCAACTTTGATTTTTGTTTTTCCACTAAGTTCAGTTTATACTCAATGCAGGAAATAAAGACAATGAAGAAAAAATTGAATGAGCTGTGTATAGACTTTAACAAAAACCTGAATGAGGACAACACATTTCTTGTATTTCCTAGGGAAGAACTTGGTAAGTGGTATGCTTGCTTTCTTCAACTTCCAGTTTTACTTGAGTAGCTGGTTTTGGCCCCATGAGTGATGGTAAGATCAAGGGAAATTCTGACTGTTTTCCAGTCTTCTCTGTTTCCTTTTTAATCCTTCCCCAGAGTCAGTTTGGTGTTATCCTTTGCAGGTTTTCATAATGTCTGCATAGATTTTTGCTTCCTGAAGTGTTTGCCTTGCATCAAATTGGTCCTCCTTTTTTAGCATAACTTAACTCTGCTCCTTTTCTCAGTTCTCCACCACCAAGCAATTCCCTGTGTATTACATTCATCGTAAGTATTGGAAAAGCTTTTTTGCCCTGCAATATATTTGAACTAATTCAGTAATTTAAAAACTAAGCTAGAAATTGCATGTGATAGAAAATTTGGGAATTCATTATTTGAAAGACATGGCATAAAATATGCTCTAATAACATTAGAGATTCTTTAATGTCATTCTGGTAGCCTTACATGTATTTCTCTTTGACTTGCAAGCGTTTCCAAATTTTATTTTGCTTGGTGGAATTTGAAAAAGTTTTAGCAAATAATTGTGTCTCAGTTTAATGAGACAGAAATGTTTGCTTACGAGGGTGGGATAGGAGAAAAACCAAAAACTCCTCCCTCTGAGTAATTATAACTTCAGAATTAAGAGGCTTCAGTTGAAAAGGTGTGGAAAAGAAAGTAGCAGCTCTTTACTAAATATGTATATGTAACATAAAAGAACAAGCGACAATTCCGTAACCCATCTTCCACCGAAAACAATTGCGCTTTTCGCCTTTCGGCGCAGTTACAAACACGGCCAGCAGGGGGCGCTGCCGCCCCGGGAGGCGGGGCTGCGGTGTCTTACGGCCAGCAGGGGGCGCTGCTGGGCCCGCAGGAACGGGGGCTGCAGTTGCTCCGCGATGGCCGGCAGGGGGCGCTGTCGGGCTCGGGTGCCGCCGCCTCTGCGGCGCCCGGGGCGCGGGAGGGAACCGGTCGGTCCCGGGGGAGGGAAAGGGAAACCGGGTCCGTCCGGGGAGGGAACCGGGTCGGTCCCGGGAGGCGGCCGGGTCGGTCCCGGGGAGGCGAGGGAACCGGGTCGGTCCCGGGAGGGCGGCCGGTCGGAGGGGAGGCGCCGGGTCGGTCCCGGGGAGGCCCGGGTCCCGGGGAGGCAGCCGGGTCGGTCCCAGGCACGTCCCGGCGAGGCGGGCCACCACCGAAGGGGAGAGGGGGAAGGGGAAAGGGTGGTTCCTCCTGTAGACTCATGCTGTCAGAGGCTGGCTCTGGCTGGGATACCTTTCCTCGTCAATGGGTGCAAACGCCGCCGACACGGGAAAGGAGGAGGGGAAGGGCCGCCTTTCCCCTCAGCGGTTCCTAGCAGGTGGTATCCGCGTTCTGATGAATCCGAGGCAAGTCCAGGCAGAGCAGGGCGTGAGGAATCGTAGGCGAACCGGGACCTCCCTCGGGGCCAGAAGAAGCCAGTGACCCGGCTGAAAAATGAACCTCCCCCTCCACACCTCTCCCTGAGTCAGGGAAGAACTAAAGAGCCATCCCCAGAGAAAAAAAAAAACAACTGAGGCCTCCCTTCCCTCTCCAACGGTGGCTACCGAGGGAATGGAGATTCCCTTACACAATTTCGCTCGTGTGCCGATGTTATTTAGCATTTCAATAGGGCAGTCGTTAAGGCCCGGGCTAGCCTAACAACGAAGTCTTAGCTTAGTAGCAAGAGACTGTTGGTATGGGAAAATTCACTAGGCAAAAAGAAAAAAGTATGAAACTATAACAAATTGCAAAAAGGTGTTTTTTCTGTGGAGATTTCTAATTTCAAAATAGATTGCAGCAAAACAAATGCAACAGTCTTACAAAAACAGGGGAGTAGGTATTTCTGGTAATTACTGTTTATTAAATTCTATTCCATAGATGGCCTTCCTGATGACTTTATTAATAGTTTAGAGAAGACTGAGGAAGACAAATATAAAGTAACCTTGAAATATCCCCACTATTTTCCTGTTATGAAGAAGTGCTGCATTTCAGAAACAAGGAGAAAAATGGAATCTGCCTTTAACTCGAGATGCAAAGAGGTATGTTGTGTATTGGTTGTTCTACAGTGCAATGACAGAATTGAAAAAATGCAGCTAGACATTCGAATGTTATATTTGAGTTCTGCTATTATTAAATCAAAACTTATCAGTGTGATCTCTAAAAGTTCCTTGCTTCAGTTTATTCTGATGTCCAGAGACCTTAGAAGTTGACGATCTGCCTCTGTGTGTGTACATATCTTAATCTTCAAGTGGTGCTGTTAATAGAAATAGGATTTTGGTCTTTTATCAAATTTCCTTGTAGTGTTCTGCACATGTTTACTGACACTTTGCTCACAGAAAAGGATGTCTGATTGTGGCTTCTATAGTATTTTGGGATTTTTCAGAATGAGAGGGGTTATTTAAGCACAGGTTTTAATTATAAAATAAGGTGATTAAATGTGAAATTAACACATTGCATATTGATGAGAATTTTAATTAGATGTAAAAAGCCCTCCTGTTTTTTATAAAAGATGTATTTAATGATCTGAAAAATATTTGGAAGCCTGCCTTATAAAAAGAAGAAATAATTTCACAGTTAATTTATACTGATGAGACCACACAACTAGGTAGGTACAAAAATTGAAAAGAATAGAGAATATGTCATTCAGACAGTTGTACCAACCATTTATTAGAGAACAGTGACAGAGTTGAACTTTTGTGCTTGAAGTACTGGGAAATGAATACAAGATAAGATAAAATGGCATCAAGAACTGAACACTTTGCAAGTCAACACACATAAGGGTACTTGATGTTAAACTGTGGAACAATCTTTGAATCCAGGGTTTGATTTTTTTTTTTTTTTCCTCCCCTGAGAAATCTCACTTTTCCAGAACTAGAGGTTTACACAGTTATATTTTCAGCTTCTCAAGGATCCTCCAGCACATTTAGGTCAGGGCTTAGGGTTTTGTGTTTCAGATCTTTCTCTGACTGCTATTGTCAGAGTGGCAAAAGAGGGAAATTTGCAAACAGGTTTTGAATGTTGGCACAATACATTTACAAGCTGTCTTCATCGCTAACAAGCAATTAAACCTGATGTCAGCAGCTTCACTGTTACCTTTCACAGTTAAATGATTGATAAAGAAACTAAACTCTTCACAACTGTTAGTATCCTAAAAGGAAATGGTATCCATTTTGATTAATTAAAACAGATAAATTATAATAGGGAGCGTAATGACTGTGATCAACTAGAATACTAGCTATCTGCAATCAAATGCTGTGAAAAAAAATTCCAATAGTCTAGGTAAATTTAGGGGTTTTTATATTTATATCTTAAAGTGTTTCATAGGATTTCAGATATTATTCAGATGTTTTGATAACATGTGTTTTCTGGTTTCACGTTCTTTTTTAGGAGAACACAAAAATTCTTCAGCAATTGCTTCCACTACGGGCAAAAGTAGCAGAGCTTCTTGGTTATAATACACATGCCAACTTTGTCCTGGAGGTAAACACTGCAAAGAGCACAGATAATGTAACAACCTTCTTAGGTTTGTTCTCATTTATAAGCAATACTTTTATATTTGATGTGGCAACATGATTACTCAGCCAAGATTATTTTAAATACATAACTGGGTCACAGTATCCATCATGTGTAGCTAGAAAAGGAACTCTCTGCTGCCTCCGTTCTGGCACATGTATTTTTTAGACTGTAGCTGTACAAATGCAGTTGCTCCAAATCAGGGAAGCACAAGGCGAAAATCTGAAAATCGCTGCTTTGTGACAGCCGATATAAACAAGTGGTTGTGTCTTTCTCTGCCCCAAAATGCGGTTATCCTAATTTAGAACCAAAGTAATATGTGCAGCCTAGCCAATTTTATCAGTTCAAGAGGCTGCATCAGAGTTGCAGCTTTCCTTTCCCATTTTTTGCACAATTTTTTGTGCATCCGTAGCCTTGGTGTCTTTTTCTGATTCAACTGCGTTAAGTATAATGAAAGATTACAGTATGGGATGATGCAACTTCCATGATCTGAATTAAAAAATTAAATCTGGAATGATGGATTAAATCTGGAATTCAAAAGCCTTGTAATGGAATTTGATCTGATAACAGAGGTACCTTGAAAATTTTGAACTGAGCAGTTTATGAATTTATAGTCATGCTTTTGACGTTAGTGGGCCACTCTTTTGCATGGAATTAATCTCTACTTTCTGGAATTACGTAGTTCCACAGAGTAGCATGTGTTCCTTTATTAACGTGTCCTAACACCACTTAGGAGTGTATATTGATGTATCATACAAATAACCCCCCCCAAATAATTTAGTACAAAAATAAGGTATGTTTGTTGGTAGTGGGCTTTTTGTGTTTATGCATCAATAAAGAGGTTCAAATGCTCTTCTTCCTTCACCTGTAATTCTTTGCATTTCTTCTGAAATGCTCCTTCAGTTTAGGTGCATATTTGGCCATACCAATTATCCATATATTTGACAACTCACAGGTAATTTTGCGTTATTAAATGTTTGAATTACCTGGTGTTTTTTAATTGTGCGTAAAGTATTTTGGACTCTTTTTATATCCACTATATTATTGTAATACTGTGTTTTTTCATTTGTTTTGAAGCTGACACTCAAAATCTAGCAGTTGCTTTACAAAGTAAAAGCATATGAGATCATATACTTTTCATAAATATCATGCTTCGTGGTAATTCTCACAGAGGGAGAATGTTCATCAAATTAATTGTCACCTTTAATTTAGTTCTTTTGATATATCCTCAGCTACAAGCATGACAGTATATTTTGCTCTACTTTGTTCCTATCTGTTCATGTTTTAAATCAGTGTTCATAAGCTGATCTTACAGCTAAGAAGAAGAGCATTCTCTCCTATGACACATTCTGAATTTAGCACAATGCAAGCTTCAATCATGAAATACAAGTATTTCAGTCATGTAAATGTAACGTAATTATATATAGTGCCTTACAGACTACCTAGAAAGAGGAGTAGCAATTCCTCGATTTTACACTCTAGATATCAACAATGAACATTCATCTGAATTCTTAAGAAAGAAGAAAGTGTCTGATAGTCCAGAAATACTTATAAGAGAATAAGTACAGTAGGTACTTTATGGAAGTTTCAGTAAGGTTAATTATTTTATATTCAATGTGTGTGTTTCATAGTGCTGTGGTGCTTTCTTGTCCAAGATAAGTATATTGGAAAGTATTTGTACCATAGAGATTAACACCCAGTGACTTTGCTAGTCTGGAATCAAGAACTCTTGAGTCTCTTGTTCTTTTATCAGGCTTTAGCTAGAAGTATTGAATTTTGTGATGCCCTTGCAGGTACTAATGGTAGTTGTAGTCTTTTGCTGCTGCTACAGAAATATATTAAGAAAATTGAGATTACATGAGATAAAATCAAAGGATTCAAGCAAAAGTGTCTAGTGTTACTTTCCATTTTGAAAAAATCTAAATTCAACACCCTTCACAGCTCTCCTAGGTCTGCCCTAGTACTGTAGTACTACTGGAGTACTGTATCACAGCATGCCTGCAGTTAAGGCTCACTAGGACAAGAAAATGGACAATTGGTCATGGACAATTGGTCAATGAATGGAAAACTCTAGCTTCCACTTCTGGAGCATGTGCTTAAAGTTTTCAGTGTATTTTATAGGAATACACATTATAGTAACGTAGAAGTTGACTCCAAGGCAATCTTTTTTTCAGATGATTTGAGTAAGAAGCTAAAGCCACTGGTTGAAGAAGAAAGAGAATTCATTTTAGATTTGAAGAGAAAGGAGTGTCAAGAAAGAAACTTTGATTATGATGGAAGAATCAATGCATGGGATCTTCATTATTATATGAACAAAACTGAAGAGCTGAAGTACTCTATAGATCAAGAAAAACTGAAGGAATACTTCCCAATTGAGGCTGTTACAGAAGGCTTACTGAATATTTACCAGGAGCTGCTGGGACTTGTATTTGAGCGAGTAGAAAGTGCTCATGTTTGGCATGACAGTGTTACTCTTTATGCAGTAAAGGATAAATCAACAGGAGAAATGTTAGGGCAGTTCTATTTGGATCTTTACCCCAGGTAATTATGATTTAGTGTTTTAGTTATGTGTTTAAAATGGATTTTGTCTTAGTTCTTGCTTCTATTCAGTTTATGAAGCATTGCTACTTTGTAAATTTTTCTTTTGTAGTACTGCTATTAAGTCAGTTATCCATAATATCCATAATCTATGAATTTTCTCCTTTCTACCTTAATACTGTTTTAATTTTAATTTTTATTGAACAATTATATTTCTGTCTGCTGAGTGTTCCTAGTTTCTCTTAGTTCCTTTTTACACTTTATATGTGTATTTTGTACTCTGTTGGTCTATATGTGTACTTTTAACCTGTTGGCCAGACTGGTAGAGAAAATGTCAAATAGATCAGTAGCAAGAATAGATTACTGTTGAGCAGACATTGAGATTTACATATTGATATCTACCTCTCCAGCTCTCTTTGTAGCTATCTACAGCATCATCTCTGTTTTGTCAGAGATTGTGAAACTAGACTGATTTGACAGAATTTATTCTGAACTACTCCTTTTTGACTGTCACTGGGTTTTTAGGTTAGTCAGTACAATAGTACATAAATTATTCTTTTCAGGATAATGTACCTATCTCCTTCACCTGTTTGCCTGCTTCCATCTTTATGTGTGTCATGTGAATTGCTGAAGCTATGTGTCAGTAGTACTTCTCTGACTTAACCTGAGTATTAACTGGGTAGTTTAGGGCAAAATTTTCAAAATAAGTTTTCTCTAAACTCTTGGATCACCGTAAAAAATGCAATGTACTGTATTCTTTTGTCTCCTGTCATAAAATAAAAAAATACTGCTTCAGAGAATACAGCCTAGTCCTTGCTGTTACAGTTGCAGTTTAAAACAGAATGAACATCTAAAGTATGTATACTTCCAGTATTATAGTAAAAATCAGATTCATGTAAATGCTGCTGAAAATCTTAAATTGTTGTGATCTAAGTACAAGATTACAGAGGGCACTTTTCCACTTGTGCTCTTAAGAGACTCACTCTGAGTCTCTAGAAGTCATGAAAAGATGTAATTTTTCTGTGTAAAGCTGTGTGTAAAGACACTGACTGATTGTCCCTGTTCTTGAACAGGCTTCGCCATTCTGGTGAGCAGGTTTGAAGATAGTGTCTGGTTTATTTTCTTATACAGAGAGGGAAAGTATGGGCATGCAGCATGCTTTGGTCTACAGCCTGGCTGTCTCCTTTCTGATGGCAGCAGATTGATGTCTGTTGCTGCTCTGGTAACCAACTTCACAAAACCAGCATTGGATCGTCCATCATTACTGCGACATGATGAAGTAAAGACTTACTTCCATGAATTTGGTCACGTAATGCATCAGATATGTGCACAGGTTAGTGATGTTTCGGTTATTTTTTACAGTGTCAGGTTGGGTTTTTGTTTTAATTTTTATTTAAAACTGAAGCAATAAATACACCTCCTTATGAAAAACATTTTCATACAGACATATACTTTTGCATTTGCATCATGCAGGCATCTTTTCAGTCGTCACAGGTAGATAGATGTATGAGGTGAGGAAGATGCTCTGTCGTGGTTTCTGTCAGAGGGCTTTTTATTACATCAAGTTGCACTTCTGGATATTAAAAGTAAAAAAGGGTCCTGTACCTATGAATGAAAATAATTTCTAAATCCAGATGACCTTTTGGCATTTAGTACTCTTGAGTGCTGTCACTCTTGATATCAAAAGCATAAATGCCTGAGCCATTGTATTTTCTGCTCTGCTATCTGATAGGTTTCTTACAGTGATCAGACAGAACTGAAGTTAGTTTCAGATTTTGCATCAAGATGACAATAAAGTTGTAATATTTCTGGTTTCATTTTTACTTATATCTAAAATTAATTCTGCCAGATGATAAATTTATTATTAGTGTAATGAAAATTTTATATTACAGAGAGAGATGTCAGTATTCACTCACCAAAAAAATCCACATAATTGTCTACAAATCCAGACTTTGTGTAGCACTTCATTCATCTTCTGTATAAACAAGTACCAAATAATAAAATCAAAGAAGTATGATCCACATTACATTCTTGACCATTATCCTATAGATTGAGACTGCAGAATAAAGAAATAGTCGCACAAATCCATATATTAAATCCAGAGTTAATAAGAAACTAGACTTGCTTAGATACTTTTGAATCATGTTGAAAGGAAAAATATGTCATCTTCACCCTATGTTAGGTGTTTCTCATACCACAAATTGAGTAATAAAACCTAGACTATGTAGAAGGTGTTTATAAATGAAACACATTCAGCATTGGTATGAAACTGTACAGAACTGACTGCAGCATAACCAGTGAGAATGTGCCTGGTTGTTGTGGAGTCCAGCTGGGGCAGCTCAAGCCAACAATTCTACTCCATATGTATTTTAGTTGCTATGGAATTGCACACATGTCAGGGAGGCCTCCTTTCCAGTTGTCTCTCACACTGCTCTGGTGGGTTTTGTGTGCATAGCTACCATGCTTAGTGCTGCTGTATTGTATGTGAATTGTTATTTGCATGTGTGCGGATTTGCTAATCCCACATAAGAACATCCTGTCTTTGGAGTTTGTGTGTACAAAACACTGTCTTGTTTCATGTGATTATTTGTTTAAGCATGTTAAGACTTGACATTTAAATGCTGCCTATGGGAGGGAATCTGTGAGCTGCTGGTGAAGATCTGATAGTCTGTGTAATACACTGGAAAAAGAGAGAGATACTGCTGGAAAGTGAGATCAGGGCAGGGAGGGGATTTGTTTATGCTGTTAGGAGAGCTCTTGAAGTGACTTGACCCAAATGTCTAGTGGCTTTTGTTAGTGTGATGCATGGATAATGTGTATGGTTAAATGAGGATATCTGTTTTGTTAGTATGTTGATAAGAAGGGGGAAAAAAACCATAAAATTGGTCTGGCAAGAGGAGGTAGACCTATTACAAGACAAGGGTGGAGTGATGGTGGGAAGTCTCTACAGATCTGCACAATGGTATGGGGCTCAACAAGGTCAAATGCTGGGTCCTGCACTTGGATCACAACAACCCCAGGCAGCACTCCAGGCTGTGGGAGGAGCAGCTGGAAAGCTGCTCAGGGGAAAAGGACCTGGGAGTGCTGTTTGACAGTGGTTGACATTTGTGTTGCTGTCATAACCTAAAAGATAAAAATCAGTAATGTTAAGAAAATGGAAGTACTGCTCCATACCAGTCGATAATGCAGTAAATAACCACTGAGAAATCTAGTTTGTTCCTTGGTAATAGTCTTATGTCTTGATTTTTTTCTTTTTCCTCCTTTCTTTAAATTTAATTTTTAAACTATTATTATTGGTCTATTCAAATGATTCCTTTTGCTGCGATTAAAACTGAAATTTTGACATATGAAAATTTGTATTCTGCTAGAAATCATGGCTTCTATTTTCATTTAATTCAATGGCTTTTTCTTTTAGACTGATTTTGCTAGGTTTAGTGGAACTAACGTGGAAACAGATTTTGTAGAGGTACCTTCACAAATGTTTGAAAACTGGGTGTGGCAGAAAGAACCACTACAGCAAATGTCAAGACATTATAAAGATGAAACCCATGTTGGAGACACTCTCCTTGAGAAACTTGCTGCCTCTAGACTGGCTAATACAGGTATCTCTCTGCCTTTTCTCCCCACAGTATATGTACAAAAATACATTATTTAAAAAACTGATGAACACAGAAAGCCCATTCAGTTTCTTCTGTGTGTACACTTATCATTGTCTTTCTAGGTTTATTTCTTTGGGTACCCCCATTAATAAAGGCTATGATGATAGTACCACTGTTTTCCTGGACAGTAGCAGCTCTGATTTTCCAGGCCACCCACAGTACTAAAAATTTTTCCTCTTCATGTGGTTTTTTTACCTACCGGCATTGTTCATTTAAAACTGGGGAAGGGGGGGGAGGTTTGGTGGTGTGTGTGATGGGGGAAGAGGAGGGGTCTGCTGTGGGGTTTTTGGTTTTTATTTTATTTGTAGTCCAGAGCAGGCACTGTGCATACAGTGAATATACTGTCAGATTTTCTGTATGTATTGTCTACATTTGATTTGCACATGACGCTTGACAGACATGGAAGTTGTTTTCAGATTTAATGAACATAGATAACATATCCCAGACAGAAGTGTTGTAGCCCTGCATTGTTCAAATAGCCTCTTAACTTCTAAATCCAGAACCTTAAGTCCATATTCTCTACTTTCCCAGCAGATATACTGCCTTCCCAAACTAAGGTTCTAATTTTCTTCTCCTGCCCCATCTTGTACTACCTTATATGTATCTCCAAACTGAGATTGTAATCTCATGTCATTGCCTATCATATCATTGTTATTCTATCACTCCCACCCCTTTGTTCCTCTAATCAGGGCTTCTCATTTATAGTACAACTTGTCATTAGACACTGCTGTTTATTTCATACTGCTTTCCTATCCTGAACAAGAAGTCTTTGTCCCTGTGGCTTGTACAGACTGTAGCTGCAAAGCATTTTGTCTGGGTAAAGGTTCATATTTTGTAGCTTCTTAAAAAAAGCTTACAGCAGCTGCTGCAGCAGTTCTTGGTGTTCTTTGAAGTGTCTTAGGGTAGATATACTAACTACCAGCTGTTCAAACTCTGAGTGAAATGGTATATGGGAAGCAATGGCAGCTGAAAACATTAAATATTAAGATTTGCTTTAAAATATCTGCTTTGTTTTATTTTTGATCTGTGAGGAAAATAACATTTGAAAAGATGGAACTTATTGTGACAATTCCTTTATTAAAACTCTGCCTCTGTAACTGGAGCAATTCAGATGGGAACGATGCAACTCCAAGTTTGTTCCATGGTTAAAATTCTAATCATTTAATGTGCATGTTGAGATCTTTGAAGGAAAGATGCAAATGAAACTCCAGCTACTTTGATGCTGGTTAATTAAATGTTCTTACCCACTTAGGCCTTTTAACCCTCCGTCAGATTGTTTTGAGCAAAGTTGACCAGGCACTGCATACAAAGCTATCTGTTGACCCAGCGGATGAATATGCTAAATACTGTATGGAGATTCTAGGAATTCCTGCCACTCCAGGTATGTCAGTATGAAACTTTTATACAGCATGTCCAAATGGTTCAATTTAACATGCCATTCCTTCCCAGTAATTCTTGGCATACAAACCCCCTAGAGCTGTTTATGAAATAGTCTACTTTATGAAGCCGAAATAGTTATTTTGAAACTTAGCATTATCTTAATGACCTTTTCTGAAGGAAAATTAAGGTAAATATAAAAATTAACCTTTTTCAGGATATATTTTAATGTGGCATGATGTGAATTCCACTTTAGATGTTCTGTCACATCTGTGTTGGAGGTACAAGTAGCCTAAAATGGGAAACTGAGTTTCCTTTGTAGTCAGCGAGTTTGTCCAATACTTTGAGGCATACTCAGACCCTTTATGTTAAAAGTTTCAAAGTAGTTGTTATAAATTCCTTATCAATTTATTCTTGAAGTACTGTATTTTATTAAAATAACTTAATATTAATCTACTTTTCAAGGAACAAACATGCCAGCTACTTTTGGACATCTGGCAGGTGGTTATGATGGTCAGTACTATGGATACCTGTGGAGTGAAGTGTTTTCTATGGATATCTTTTATAGCTGCTTTAAGCAAGAGGGAATAATGAATCCAAAGGTAGGTGATGAATACTTTTTAACAAGCACTTTGTTGCACTTTGTCTCTGAAACAACATTTATTGCCATCTTGATCCATAGGTATAACATCTCAAGTACTTCTGTACCTGTCAAACTCAGATCAACAACAAAAAGGTGTATCAGTAACTTTAGAAAATAATCTTGACATTTTCAAGAGCACTTAGATTTTAATACAATTCTTACATCATTATGCATTTAATATTATAAGACTTAAGACATTGTGTTGCCTTGTCTAATGCCTTCCTCTGTAATTTTAGTCTGAAAAAACATTTCTCTGTTGCAGGAACAGATGCATATTCATCTGCTGTGAAACCTGTATGATAGTAGTGTTCTGTTTCCATTTCCAGTACATTTTGTGTACCTCAACTGTGTGGTCCTTTTATGTAATTACTACATAGAAAATTGAATTAATTCAGAGCTTTCTCTGTCACAGCACAGCATAATGCACAAATTGGTTTATCTTTAGTTTTACTCCCAAGTCCATTTTGAAGTCCTAATCATTAAGAGGTTCTAGATTTACTGGGCCTTTTTTTTCTTGTGTAACTCTCCAATCTGTTCTGCCTTAAGCAGAAAGAAAGGATAATTAGAGATGTGACTAGTAGTCCTGCTAATTCTGGCGAAGTTTGGTCTTGATCCTCTTGTGTTCTTGATTCAGCTGCCAGCTTTAGTTCTTCCTTTCAGTAGAGGTACACAAGAAGGAAATAAAGGAAAGAGTAGAAAAATGTATGATTGTCCTTTTCCTCTCCTGGAATTTGCCTTCTTTCCTCTCCTTCCTTATCACAGCAGCCAGAACTTCTAGAACTGTCCATCGCTCTAGAGGATGGTGACAGTAAACAAGATTAGATTTTGATCTGAACAAAGAGGGGAGTCCAAAGAGCAGATGGGGTGAGGCCAGTAAAACCAAAAGGGGTTTTATGGAGAAAAGCAGCCAACTTAACAGTTTTAGAGAAGAAGTGACAAAGAGTTTGGAGGTCAAGACTGATACTACAGGGATGGGGATTCATGACAGGTACATGTGAGAATAAGCAGACCTGTTTGTTCATTGGCAGTCTTGTCACTTGCAAATAAGAGCAGCAGAGAAGATGTATCAAGCTAAATGAGAGAATAAAATAACTTTTTATAAAATGTTGTTCATGTGGATCCTAAAAATAGGATTTCAGGAGAGGTCAGACTTGCTGGGTTTTATAACTGTTAGCATTTAGGAGAGATGGTTTAAGGGTACTGGTGCCAAAGTTGTAGGACTTCGTGTCAGTTTTCTGTTCTGACACAGATGGTGCCCCTCCAGTGTCATCACAGACCTTTTGTTCTGCTTTACTTTGCAGTCTCAACACTTTGAGTGATTGTATAGTCAAAACCCTAAGCCATAGTTCACCAGAATTGCTCTGTTACCTTTACTTCTCCTGGGGGATGCCTTTTATTCTGCTTTTTGTGAGAATTTTTGTTTTCTTTGCCTGCGTATGGGAGGCTTTGAGAATAAATTAAGTATGATAAGAATTAATATTTGCTGTGGTACAGCTGAAAGACAACTAGTACCTCTTTTAATGGGAAACCTGCTATCCAGGCTAAGTTAGGAAGAAAACTGATTATTCATGTGTGTGTGTCACTCAGTTTCTACTGTATATGTGCACACAATTTGCCTTGATTGCTGATATAACTTGAGGTGTAACAGTGGAGATTTTTTCCCTCACTTTTCAATGCTATCTTCTCATATTAGTTCTTTTTCAACCCAAAGAAGCATTCTATCTAAGTGCAATAGTGTTCCACAAGATGCAACAAACTGTTTTATAAACAAATACTAGATAACTGTTCGATTTTTGTAGTACTCATACTTCATTATATCTAGAGTTAGACTAGTCTTCAGAATAGCAGGAAAAGAAGGTTGTTATGGTGTTATGACTAGGGCTTTTAGAAATTTGGCTTACCTCTTCCTGTTAGAATAAAACCTATCTTCCTGTTTTGAACAACAGTTATACAATCTAGTCTCAGAGACTGGATCTGTAAAAATTCTTCAGCAAACACTTAACTAACTTAATTGGTTACCACACTCCTCAGTTCTTCCACATTATCTGAAATAACCTCTGGTCTCCCTAGAACTAAGCAGTGTTCTGGCTCTGAAGGGACAACAGCAAAGACTCAAGTCTACTCAAATAATACTTTTGATTGACAAGGAATAAAATCTTTGTTTGCTGCTGATGTTCAGGAAACTAACCCAAATAATGAAGTATAAGCAGTGCTTCAGTGAATTTTTTTTTTTCAGTGAATTTTTTAGGTTTTTGCAGCAGTAATTCAGACAATTCTAAATGGCTAATGTAATGCAGACTGCAAATGGTAGTTCAATTAAGTCTTGGAAGTCCATCACTTAAAAGGACCTGTGCTTGTTTTTACAGTACAGTTATCAGGAAGCAATGTGGTCCTGTAATCCCATGGCTTTGAGCTGTGGGGGAAGTGTATGCATGTATATATACTGACTAATAGGAAAAAAGTGTCTTCTTCGGTATCAGAAGCATCTGGGACATCTGCATGCAAATAACATTTCCTTATCTATAGTCATGTCTCAGAAGCCCAAAATTCTCCAGATATAATATGTTCTTTAAAATACAACCTCTTATTAAGAAACTCCTCATTACTTCCTGTTGTCTCAGAAACTTCATTCATTTTTTTTAATAGGAATCCATTCCTTCTGAAGCAATAATGTTTATTGCTGGACGTAAAACCTGAGTTAAGTCCCATTACATGTTTGGATATATTATATATACTACTGTGCATATAATATGTGTATATGTGCTTGTCATTCTGCAATGCTACAGCTGTCTATCTCTGGAGTATCATCTCTGTTCTCCAAACAGAGATTAAAGATAGAGAAATCATCAGTTAAGAGAGAAAAGATGTTATGGCCTTTTTTCCTACCAGTCAGTCACAGGGATAATTCATCAGTGAAGATTTTGAGGAGATTGTATGTTTGTTATGCTATATGTCTTTCAGACAAGTTATGACTGTAGCTTCCAAACCAGTGTAAAACCACAAGAAAAATAATTTCTTCAAGAATTGGTTGAATTTCTGCTCTCTTGAGTTCTTCCAGCAGATCTAAATTATACTTGTGCTGTATCCTGATTTGTTATTAAGGAAATCTGGAAGGAGGAAAGTTGTTTTATCATGAGTGGATTTTTAAATATGCAAAAAATACAGAAAAAGAGGCAGTTGGCAAGATAAGAAGTATTAACACTCTGCTTTACCTTCAGGCTGGGATGAAATACAGAAACCTTATTTTGAAACCTGGAGGATCTTTGGATGGAATGGATATGCTGCAAAATTTCTTGGGGCGTAAACCAAACCAAAGAGCTTTCTTATTGAGTAAGGGATTATGTGTTCAGTAAAATGATGATTCTTTTGTAATGGCATATAAGTATGGAATGAGCTGGAAATGTCGGTGTATTTCACATCTTGACTGTGTATCACTCTAGGCGAACTGGGTCAGTTTTTGATGATTTTTTAAATTGTAAAAATAAAAATATGATTTTTAAAAAAAAATTCATAGGACTACAAAATTCAACACATCAGGGAAAAAACTGATATGTGTGAAGCTGAGGAATTTGGATGGTAATTCTTTTTAATTGTTATGAAATAATACTAATCAATATGGGGATTTGATGCCATAGTTCTCTTTTAATAGATGTACTTAAATTGTGTCTTGTGAGTGAATTTTAAATCTGGAGGGGATAAAAAGGACACTACCAGCAATAAAAGAAACAAATTCTTTCTTATTCTGTATTTTCTGTTGTATTGACTGCTCACTTTGTCTCTGATGGAGAGGAAGCGTGTTGGTTTTTGTTATTGTTTGGGTTCAGTCTCGCTTCCTGACAAATTTCAAGACTGAGAACCTGCCCCAAAGAGCTTTACGCCAGAGATGTGTGATACTTTTAGACTTCATTCTGATGCATGTTAAATTCTTATATCATTTATATACTTACACAGTATAATTAAAAAAAGAAAAAAAAAAACAGCCAAAATCTATGACCTTAGCAGTTCTTCCATCACTTTTTTGTTTTTGTTGATGATCACAAGTCTGGTCTTTGGTTTCCAAATTATATCAACACTGGCATTGAAATGTTGTACTTGAGCAATTATAATGGTTTCAGATGGTTTGTGAAGTATTTTGAGATACAAATAAAGAAGGAATGAAAGAAGATCTCCCTGGTGGGAATGATACAAGTAAATTGAAAATTTTCCTATTCCTTCGCAGTGTGGCATGCAGAGGTGCTTCAAAAAAGTGCAATAGATTTAATGATTTCAGCTGTGGGACTGTGAAAGTAATTGAGGAATTATTTTGTAGTTTTTCTGCAAGATCAGGAAAAATGAGTTTTACCAGGCAACTCTCAGCACCCAAATAAAGCTGTAAATCCCAAGTGCACTTTTCTTGTCTTTAGATATCTTGTCTTACTTTGGTTTTAGTATTACAGCATGTATATGAACAAGCTTTAATCGTGTTTACTATCCAATACATATTAGACATTTGAACCATAGCTGTCAACATGGTTGGTGTTTTTACTTTTTTGTTCAACAGTGAAATAAGAAAATGTGCCTGGTCAACTCAAAAGACTTCCTCTTTTTCTAGCAAAAGAAAACTGAAAGCACTGACTTTGGGTCAAATCTGTCAATTTGTTTTAGGGGGAAAAAGCCTGACAGTTGTGAATGTTCAGGTGAAACTTTGTTTCTTGATTTTCTTTTAAAGCATTTAAACTGGGGAGGAAAAAATGAGATTAATTAATTTCTGAAATGCAAAATATGACAGGCCTTATTTTTTAACCACAGCAATTAGATGTGAGAAATCATAAATATTTGTAGCCAAAACAGATTAACTCTGCAGTCTTAACAGCCCATATAATTAACTAATTTCTAGTTGTCATAGTCACTTATAGTTTTAGGCCGCAGTTCTTCTGTGTCATGAAAAGGCAATACATGACAATCACATGTGTGAGAACACCTCAAAAGGTATTCAGCACAGCTATAAAGGAAAGCTGAGGAAACTGATGGATGCAAGATTATACCAAAACCTGTGAATTTTGTCTAGACTAATTTCCCTTGTGTTCTGACTGGATTTGCAAGTATTGTGCTTGTCTTTTTATACATGTTTAAAATTCTTATGATTCTGTCTTATCAACATATTTTTTTCCTTTCACACCGTAATGATAGCTCCAAAGAACTAAAACAAAAACAGAGTAAGTGATACTTCCCCTAAATGAATCTGCAAATTTAAGCAATGGAGCCTCTATTAAGAAGCAAAATTCAGTTTTTATTTTACAGTTGGTAGACAGATTTCCACATGAGGGAGACCTTTCTCTGTATAAATCAGCAGTCTTGAATCAAGGTGGATAATTGCGAATGTAGTAATTATAAACAAAAATATGAGATTACTATCTTTCAGCAGAAGAATAGTCTGAAGACAACCTGGATGCATCCTAGATCCAAGCATTGGCACCTCATCGATTATGTCTTGGTGCAACAGAGAGATGTTCGCGATGTCCACCGTACCCACGTGATGCCCAGTGCAGAATGCCAAACAGACCATCAACTTGTGCGCTGTAAACTTAACGTCAGTCTTAAGTTCAAACCCAAAAGGTGCAGTATCCCAAGGAGGAGACTCCAAGTTAACAATCTCCAATCAGCCACAGTGAGAGACAGATTCCAGGCAAATCTTTAAACTAGGCTCGAAAACCATTCCATAGATTCTATACATGCCTCTCCTGAAACACTTTGGCACCATTCATAGCCATGAATGAATGAATGAGATGATAAAAAGTCATGTGGTGATTTAAAAGTTAGATTTAGAACAGTACTGATGCAAATGATGACAATTAACTTCTTTATTTTCCTGCTCTTTAGTATGTGTGTTAGTTTGTTCTACAATGTAGAGTAACTAAGATACTGAAGTGCAGAAGAATGTCTGCTATTTACATGCATATAAAAATGCTGACATGGCTGTATGGTTAAAATAGCATCAGATGAATATGTGTAGGGAGGAGAAAAAACTAATGTTGTAACCACAAATGAAAGTGTTATGTTCTACACCTGTTCCAAAACAATAGGATTTTTTGTTATTTGTTTTTGTAGAAGCCAGTTCCTTCAGCCTGCATCAGGCAATAATTAAGTTAGATCATCCTATAGCTAAAACTGCACTCAACACAGAAGACTAATGGGTACATTCAAAAGTGCTTATGAAACATCTTAATGTAGTAAAATATCAAACTTGTCTGCTAAGTTTTATATTGACTTCATGGAGCCTTCTGAATTAAATCAGGGTTGGACTAAATTACTTTTTTCCTTCCAACCAACGTTGTTCTTCGAAATTCATGTTCACATTTCTTATTGTAAATACCAGATCTTGGCATGGAAAAAATAACCTGGAGAAAGAAATCTTTTCTGTTTTTGCAGCTGTCCATCATAGGCATGAAACTTTTATCTATATAGGAAACAACTTATTCAGACACTATTCTAAGGCAGTGAGATAGAGTCCCTCAAGAAATGTGAGTTAATTGACTTGTCACTGCCAGAAACAATCACATACATGAAACAGTGCCAGTAAGCCCAGCCTATTCTAGAGTTGCTAAACCCATGCTTCCACTGAATTAAACTTCAAAACTGTGAAAGCCTGATATATTCACTGTAATAAATGAAGAAATAATTAGTAATTTTTGTCTGTAACAAAATGATGCCTTTCCAAGTTTAGTATTGTATCTTTTTAGAATTTCATTGTGTTTAGGATTATTATTTTCTTGTGTTAGAAATTCAGTTTGGACTTTGACTTCACGGCAAAAACTTCAAATTAGTGGGAAAGGGTAAAATGGGAGACTTGGGAGACAGTGCCTATTATCACTGAGTAAGTGAGTAGTAGGCAATGATTTCTCTTTCTATTGCTTCACTGTAAAGGACAGAATAGTTTGAGCATGTGGCTGGGTCACAAAGTGATAGCCTCAGCAGCCCCTGCTGCTAGTTGTCTGACATAGGTCCAGCATGTAGGCTTTTTCTGGGTTGCTTGCAAGTCACGTGGTCAAACCTAAATGGTAGAAACAGTCTGAAGGTTTAAACTTTAATTTCTGAGGCGTGGTGGCTATTGGTTGTTATGCTGACTTAATAATTGAGAGCACTAAGACCTGCGGAGTTAATGTTTGTAAAGGAAAGTAGAGCATTGTAGTTCTCTGTTGTATTTTATTAATATCACAGCATTGCAGAAAAAACCCTCTTCCTCATTATAATCAGTAATCCAGATTAGTCAACTGCTGACTTTGATAAACAACTTCATTAAACCACGTTATAACAAATGATCAGACAGCAACTAGTTGTAATGACTGTAGTCATTTAGTATGGGAGAAGTAAAATTATGGTAGTGCAACAAGTGAATTACAAGGTCAAGATCTCAGCTTCTCTCTGAAAAAAATGAAACAATTTCCAAGTAGCTTTGGAGGGTAGTTGAGTGAAATGCAGATTCCTGGAGGGGTTTCCTGAAAGCGCAGAGCTGTTGGCATGGTAAGTGATTACTGATAGGGATTAGAGAGGCCAGACATCAGCAGGTTATGTGATACAAATCACAGGTAAAGGGAGGAAAGCAGTTAGGTGGAAGGATGAAGCTGGAGAAGGGTGTTTTGACAATAGTTGTAGAGGGGTTGAAGTGGATATAAGAGGTAGATAGCAGGGAAAAGACTAACAGTGCATACTGATTATGAAAGGCTACTTCAATGCTTTTCATGGTTTTATGAATTAGAAAAAAGGCGTGCTTTTCTGTAAATAGATTTCTATTCTTATTTGCAGGTGAAAGAGCATGAGACTATGCACCTGCTTGTTACTTGACTTCTTCCTGACATCTGAAGATTAATTTTTTATTTCACCACTATTTTTTTCATTAATATATTTAAATAATAGTTTCTCATAGTGGAAGGAAAAAAGTTATGGGGGAAGTTCATTTTGTGGGGCCTATGCTGGAAATCCTGTAAAGCTAATCATCATTGGCCTTTGTAGAAGTGCAGATGATACAAAAGATGTGGTTCCAAACAGCAGTCAATCTATTTTAGACCTAATTAGGATAAAGACAAATTAAGTAAATGAATTGGAAGTTAGTGGTTGCCTAGAAACCAAGAACCATGACCTAATTTTGTTCAGTATTGATTAGCAGAGGATAGACTTCACCAATACTTGCTTGTGCTATATTCCTGATGAATTATAAAGGTTAAAAATATCATTGTTAGGAGAATCAATGAGTAAAATCACTGGAATGAAATGTGAATGAGACGTGGTGTGTCTTTGAAATTCAATTGTCCCAAATCCCACCATTTCACAACTTAAAAATCTTTGTGAACAATTCTTACTAAGAACCAATCTGTTCACCAGTAAAAACAGCAATTAAAAATAAACAAAACAGAAGTGGGAAGTCAGGAGTAGGAAATAGTTATAAAATGAGGAATTGTAAAGTGATAAAAATTATAAAGAAGGCTAAGACTGGCAATGAAAAGAAACATGGATGAAAGTGTTATAGCAAATAATATGTATAATTCAGTGTATTAATAACAAATAAATCCGATTTGTGTTACAGACCGGTCAGTGGATGAATATGCTAATATTGCAAATGATAACAAAAAGAATTTTTGTTTTCTCTTCTGCATTTACAAAGAAGGAATGTGATGTCATCATAGCATGTGAGAACCATGGAGTACTTTCCAGTCCATTAAAAGAGGAGTATATTGAGCAATACCTACTAAGAAAAAACATTTTGGCCTGAGTAGGGCTGAATAACTTGTACTTTACAAACCAACAAAAATTAGTGCTGAGGGATTTTTTCCCAGTGCTGGTTATCTTGGGCTAACTGGGCATATGCCATTATACTAGAACAGTGCTAATGAGTTCTGGTGTTCAAAAACCAAATAGGTGACTATTGGTAATTCAGCTGGAAAGCCAAGTTAAGCAAAACGGTGGGAAAGCATAAATATGGTTCTGTTGCTGAAAAATTAAACAATGAGTATAATTCATAGAATGTGAACAATTTCAGGAAAAAAGAGTTTTGTCAGACAGGCCTGATGTAATTGTTTGTGGCCATTACAAGCCTGATGAAGGTGATTGTAAAAAGATTTACGTAAGGAGTATTTGACTTAGTGTGCATATTTTCATTTAAAATGACACTACGTGATATCAATAGAGGATATATAAAATGGATTAAGAACAGCTAACTGTTTAGAGTACCTAATGGCATAGAATTACCATTGCAGAGTGATCTAAGCGCTTCAGGCATTACACAGGACTGTAATATAAAAGCTTTGGTGATAGAACTTGTAAACAATTAACCAAAAAAGGCAGTCACAGGGAATTCCTTGATTTGTTAGAAAGCTTTGGGTATTCAGATGAAAAAATTCTGTACCATGGGCAAAGGAACGAGTAACATCCCTTTAGCAACTAAAAATGTAGGTTAAAACTACAGCTTGGAGGACTGTATTCTGTAAAATACTGACCTCTGAAAGTATCTAGAGGCTAGTTACAGCAGTCTGTTCAATCTGAATTGCTAGGAGACTATAGCAAAGAAGGGTTAGGCAATCTCATGATGGATGAGTGCAAGAATATTGCTTAAGAACAAGTTACTGATGCTACTTCTGTATACCATATCAGCAATTGTATGCAATTTTGGTGTCTGGATTTTTAGCTAGTAGGGCTTATTATTCCAAATGAACACAGGTGATTCTCTATGTAGAATAAAGTTAAGTTGTGGAACTCCTTGCTGAGAGCAATATAGAAGTGATACGTCTGTATGAGTTCAAAATAAGAGAAGACAGTGGAGAGTATTTAAATACATAAAACCTTATTCATCCTCGGGAAGGCCCTACAAAGTAGGGGGTGGAAATCCGAAGAATATTGAAGAAAATATCATATATTGCAGCCCTATTCATGTTTCTGTTAGGCATCTGCTTTTAGCCACTGCTAGAGATAGGATATTGTAACAAATCAACCTGCTGTTTGATCCACTATGAAGAAAGAACAGAGACTTGCAGTCTCTAGGTATTGCCATTACATAGTAAAGGCTCTTTAATCCTTAGTAGGAGAATGTCAGCCAGAATTTGAGGCCAGTCATTTCAAAGACAAAATAACAGCATTTTTAACAGTGAGGAAGACAAGCAACTTTCTAAGCAGTTTGTCCCAATAGTTGGGGTTGTCAGTTCTCAATGTCTTCAAATCAAGACAAGTGAAATCTCTTTCAGAAGATACATGTTCACCAAACACAATGATTTCATTCAGAGTAACTGGGTGAAGTGGAATCAGATTGATTTCCTGGGCCTCTTTCCTTTTAAAACTACAGTTCTGTAAATCAAATCCTAGCAAAAAAAGTTTGTTGCGTGTTGATTCAGGGGAGAGGTGTAACACTGCCAAATGTAATTCATTGCCAAGGACTTCTTGCCTTCTAAACCACTAACGGAAAGCAAAAGCAACTGGAAAATATACTTTTAAATTAAGCAAACATTTTAACCTGACATAGTTGTCTTTAACTGTATAATTGTGGGATTTACAAACTTTTAAAAGAAAACTGAGCAGACAGATGTTTTTCCACGTGACAGGAGATAAATTCATCCTTTGATTTCTTGTTGAAGAAGGCATTGTTTTTCTCTGTAGAAAGTAGAAACTGAGTAATAGCCCCAAGTTATTGTTACAAATGGAATTTTTGACTAGGCAGTTATTTTTTCTTCATTGGGTTGTCTCCTTTGGATTTCCAGATTTCAGTTAGGTTTTAACAGATGACTTCTTTTTTCAGAGCTGTTATTTTCTGATTGGTCTCACTGTAAGGCACAAAACTTATTGTCCCCCCCCCTCCTTCTCCCACACCTCTCCATTGAAGCGTTGCTGTCCTCTGGAATTTAGTCAACAAATTAGCTGAGATGTATACTTTAAACTTGGGAAAAGCACTTGGTAAAGAACTGAGCAAATTGTATTTGTCCTTTTATTTGCTAAAAACTAGTCATGGTTCAACATCCAAGATAAGTTACTACCAAAATCTGGCAAAAGATCAAAAATCTAGTCAGATTTTTACAGCCAAATAATGTATAAGATATTATTAATATTGTTAGTAATAGAAGGGTTTTACAAGAACTAAATGATTCTATAAACATGAAAGAGTTTTAGCCTAAAACATTAATGAGAAATGTCTAAAAGCACACTTGGGGATGGTGCAGGGTGCCCTGGTGCAGGACTAAGAGTTGGACTCTATGATCCTTGTGGGTCCCTTCCAACTCAGCATATTCTGAGATATATTGCACATTGTGTTTTGAAATGATGCACCAAGAGAAACACATTTTATTCACTTTGGTAAGTGTTTTTAAGTGTGGTTTTGTATTTCAAGCCTTGTCAAGAAGTGAAAGAATTTTATCCTGTTGAAAATTCAGAGTTAAGACCCATAGAGATGACAGGGTTTGAATCAGCTATCTGTAAAATATTAGTTAATATAGTGCAATTAAACTTAGTAGCATTTTTCTCTTAGAATGAAATGTTATTTTTATACAAATAAGCTGACATACTCTACAGAAAAGGAAAACCATCAGAAGTTGAAAGCTGTTACAGATATGTTGTCTGTATACATATTCACATTATGAATGCTTTTCTGCACAAGTGTGTTTATGCCTTATCTATTTCTACAGGAACAGGGTCATTCTCTTTCCTGTCAAGCATGGTAAACCCTGCATAAGGCCAGCCACAGGCCCCTCCACCATTTCTGCTGGAAGATAGTGAGCAAGGGAGGGATTGAACAAGCATGAATCTGCAAAAAGATATAAACCACATCTGAAGATCTTCCGATTTACTGGCAAATCAGCTTCTTTTTTACTTCATGTTTTCTGTATGCACTTTACTCTGCTAGAGACTTTCAGCAGTCCCCCTTAACCTGAAGAAGTAACATCTGGTCTGAAGAACTTAAGAACTTCTGGCTTTTAAGAATTTAACCACAATAATCCATGGTAAAAGTATGGATTAAGTCTAAGGTGGCTGGCCTTCCTCTCTTTCGTTCCCTAGGAATGACATTAGGTTTGGTTGACTTCTTATGGAAATTGCATAAATCACAAATTGGTTTCATTTTAGCCATCAGCTATCCAGTGCAGTAAGCTCTTATTAGAGCTGTACCTAGGAACCTCTCTGCCATGAACACAAAAAGGGAAGAGGTCTTCCTAAGTTATCTGTTCATTCTGAATGGAAAGATAACATGATAAATGAGTTGGAATGCAGTGGATCAGATTTTTTAGGAGAAAATTTAAGGGGAGGGGTGTGATATTCTCACCTAGGTACTGAGAAAACACAGAGAATTGCAAGAATTATCTAGGATCACGGGAAAATGAGTCTGCATTACAGGGAAAGATTTATCTGCACACCAGAGAAAAATCCAGTCAGTTTAGTCATATAACTATGTCTCATAGACTATATCCTGGACAGAAGGAGATATACTACAAAACCATTCATAGGTTTCATGGCAAAAAAGTCAGTCTCAAGTGGAAAGTCCTACCTGGGTTCTTCAAAAGCATGTCTAAAGCCCGGGCATTGTAAATTCTTAAATTACAATAGTTGCTCAGGCTGCAATGGCAAGAGTTATGTTGGCAAATCACATATTATCTTCTTCATGGGCAAATACCCATTGTGAACTACAAGGGCATTCTCAGGGTGTGCATAGATCTGGTTCAAAAAGCAAAAGCTCAGCTTTAATTGAAATTGGCCAGAGATGTCAAAAACCACAAGCAAGGGTTTTTCAGGTACATAAACAACAAGCAGAAACAGAAGGAAAATATTGGCCTGCTATTGAGCAGGAGAGGTGATTCAGTCACCAACAGTGCTGAAAAGGCAGAGGTTCTCAACACTTTCTTCACCTCTGTCTTCACCAGCACTGGTATTAGGAACAAAAATCCAGGCTGATGCAAACAGAGAGCTGCTGTCAGTGAAGGTAGAGCTGTTAGGAGCTTGTAGGAGCTTGACCCTACAATTTGATGAGCCCTGACAGTATCCCCCCAAGGGTGTCAAGAGAGCTGGCTGATGTCATTGTGAGACCAGTCTCCATAATCTTTTAGAAGTTGAGGAGATAAGAGGATGTTCCAGAAGGCTGGAAGAAAGCTATTGTCACCCCTATCTACAAGAAAGACTTAAAGGAGGGTCCATGAAAATATGGATCCATCGATCTTCCTGCTGTCCTTGGGAAAGTTACAGAACTAATCCTCCTGGAGGCTATCAAATGTCAGATGAAGCGCATGACTGGGAAAAGGCAGCGTGGTTTCACCAAGGGCAAATTGTGCTTGACAAACCTGGTCACCTTCTACAGCACAGCAACCTCTCAGTTGATATGGGGTAAGCAGTGGACATTGTTTACCTGGATTTTTCCAAGGCTTTCAATAGCGCTCTTGGTACTGCTTTCCACAGCCTCCTCTGGAGAAACTGTTGCATTACAGTCTAGACAAGTGGTCTGTCAGGTGAGTGGGGACCTGGCTGACCCAAGGCACGCAAAATGGTGTGGGAAATCACTCCTGTTCAAACCAGCAACAAGTGAGGTCCTCCAGGGATTGATACTGGGCTCAGCACAATTTAATACCTTCATAAATGGTCTGGAAGATGGGATCAAGTGTACCCTGATGAAGTTTTCCAGTAATAACAAACTACATGAGGAAGTAGATGCTTGGGAAGGGAATGCTACCCTGCAGGAACACCTGGATAAGATGGAAGAGTAGGCTAATGAGAACAGTGTCAAGTTCAACAAAGACAAGTGTAAGATCTTGCATCCAGGAAAGCATAATCCAGGAATGCAGCACAGGCTGGGATCTACCCGGCTTGGGAGCAGCTCTGTGGGAAGGGAGCTGGGGATCCTGGTGGATAGGCAGCTCAGTCTGAGTGGCCAGTGTGCTCCTGCAGCAAAGAAAGGCAACAGGATGGGTGGCTTCAACAAGGGCTTCACTAGCAGAGGTGAAGAATTATCCCACTTTGCCCAGTGCTTGTCAGAAATCATTATTCCACCCTACTTGCTGGTTGTCAGGCCTCAACTGGAACACTGTTCAGTTTTGGTCCCTGGTGTACAAAACAGATGTTCACAGGCTGGAGAGGGTGCAGAGAAGGCCCACAAAGACAATCAAAGGCCTGGGAAGCCTGGCATGTGAAGAAAGGCTGAGGGAACTGGGGTTGTTCGGCCTTGAGGAGCTTGAAGACACAGGGGAGACCTTATCCCTCTGTTCCAGTATTTAAAGGGTGACTACAAAAAAGATGGAGATTCTCTTTTTAGGAGGAGCCACATGGAGAAGTAATGGGTACAAGTTACTGCTGGGGAGATTCCAATTGGATGCAAGAGGAAAAATTTTAACAGAACAATAGGCCATTGGAATATCTCCCCAGGGAAGTGATGGATTCTGCAACTTTGGACACGGTAAAGATCCATGTGGAGAGGGTGCTGGGCCATCTTGTGTAGACCATGCTTTTGCATGGACCAGATAATATTTGATGTCCTCTTACAGCCTGGTATTCTGTGATTCTTAAGCGTCTTGAAATTAGAAGATAACTGACAAGGATCCAAGATACAGACTGTTTCTGCAGCAGAAGGGTGCCATTTCTTCTCGGTGTCCAAAGGTGATGGAGTCCCTTGGTTTTGAAAAGGTGACAGAGTGAGTAGCTTTGTGTTTTCAATTCTTTTAGCTCTGGACATTCCACACCCAAAGCAGAGACTGCAAATTACTATCTCAAAACAAAAATAGGAAAAGAGAAAATCAAGCCCCTTTAAGCATGCTCTGGGCTGGAGAAACCTCGGAGACTAGAAATTCTACTTGCCTGATACGCATATTTGATTAATTTGGGCTCAGTTCTCTAACTCAGCATGCTGTTTGGGAAGCTGCACAGGTGTGATTTCTTAGGCACTGTAGTATAATTTGCTAAATAAATCCCCAATGTGTCTATTAAAGTAGCATTTGTTTAGTTATCAACAAAGTTCCCAAAACATTAAAAATTATTATTGAAACATTTTTTTATTGTTGCTGGCCCACATCTGTAACAAAAATGATGCTTCTCTGGATTACTTTCCCATGATAACAAAGATGTTTCAGTTGCTGATATAATTTTCCTTTATTTAATTTTGTACAACATTAATTAAAATGGAAAGTTTCATCAAAGGTCACTGCTGACTTCATTAATAAGAAAGCAGTTTTGGTTTGTGCAGAAGCACTATGATAAGATAGAATTTAACACAGAAGATAAATTTAGGCAGCAGCAGAATTGGAAATTTCAGAAGTAAAATTTTAGATGTAAAAGAATAAATGAATCATTTCTAGTGTTGAGTGTCTCACTAAGGGTTTTATTGCAGAGCTTAGCATCTAACTGATATGATATTTCCTAATTTTGAGGCATTTCATATTTTATATTGCCTTTTTCTCTTCTGCTATGTGCTAAGTATCCTCAGAGGAGAAATTCTGTCAAAAGGAGGTTGTTCAGTTTGTTTAATAAAACAAATAAGTACTTTATTTGTGAAATATTGCTGTATGTCATAAAAATCAACAAGATGTCTTAGAAAACAAGAGACTTAATTTTCTCTTATAGACTTAATGAAAAAGAATTTCCTTAGTTTAAAAGGAAGGACAAGAGAATATAATTTTCTTCTTGATATTTAATTAGATTTGGCTGTTGCACAATTTTATTAATTGGATAATATTGTGAGTTCAGGCTGGTGAATTCTGAAATGGTTCTGAGAGTGTTTGAAAACTTTTTGTGTGTGACTTGCAAATTGATACTTCAATGTAAGCAACAGTGCACCTTGGCATAATATATGATTCTTTTGATATGTCTTTAGTAGGTAATAACATTTCTGTGC
This sequence comes from Manacus vitellinus, assembly GCF_001715985.3. Lineage (NCBI taxonomy): Eukaryota > Metazoa > Chordata > Aves > Passeriformes > Pipridae > Manacus > Manacus vitellinus. The sequence goes on along the minus strand of NW_021939324.1, from coordinate 13,091,887 downwards.
TCACTTTTAATTAGATTGTCATTAGAGAACCTGAACCATCTTACATTGCAAATACAGGTTGAGCATGAAGGTGACAAGTTCCCTTCATGTCTTTTCATAAATCCTGGCTATGTCTTGTGCTCTGGTAGCAGTTTTACCTCTGTGAACCCTCTTTACCTGTGTTGTGGCTACTTCCGCCTTGAAATATTTTATGTTTGTGAGTACATTTTTTTTTTATTCTGCCTAACAGTAAAGGAAGGAATGAATATAAATAACCACTTGATTTTTCCCCAAAGACAAAGTATAATTTCTCTATGTGTAACCTGTATTAACAGTATTTCTGCTGCAATTTTACATGTTAAAATACAGAGTCCAAAGCTAGTTATTTAAGTGATGTATTAAGTTATTTAGTTATTTAAGTTGATTTTCAGAGAATGAGGATCTAGTAAGCTCAGTGAGAGCCATTTTTAAAGGATCTGAAAAACTGTACTATGGTAACTTGCCAAACATTTAAAAGTTTTTGTCCTCCTCTTACTGACCAATTTTTGTCTAAAGTATTTCACAGAATGGATATCAAGGATAAGAATATCCCTCTCTACATTTAAAAAGTTAGACCTAGAGAAGGTATTTTGGCAACTATCAAACATTCTTTTAGATTTGAAAATGTAAGCATGGATGCCTATCTCCTTATGCTGTAGTTATTGTGGATTATGTCATCTCCCTTTTTTTTAGAAAACCAATATTCAAGTGCTGTAGATGGTTTAATTTTGGGGGAAAAAGGAATAATTTTCAGCCAGAAAAGCAGAAGATGCTTGTTATGACTGCAGGAGATTTGAATATGAATAGGGAGAGATCAGTAAAGCGATGATAAAATTTCCCTTCGCCAAAAGAACTTTATAGCTCTGACTTTTCACCAGAAAACACAAATATGAATGCATCATTTATTATAAACACAAAAATATAAAATTAAGGTATTTCTTGTCTATTATACAAAGAGACACATAAAGTACTAGAGTAATATTCATATGGCGAAAGCAACAATATTCAAGGTTATTTTTGCTGACTAGTGCATTTGCAGTGACTAAAATGCACAGAAGGAATTGCTATGAAAGAATTACTTATTTTGCATGCTTTCTCAACATACCCACCAACATGTTTTCATGTCCACCCTTACTTTGAGAGCACATGAGCAAATGCTCTGATGATTAAAGATAAAAATTAAAATAAATTCTAAGCCTTGTAATTTGTTACTTTTGGCTCTGAATTTTCTTATAACAAGGTAATGATCTTGGGTGGCCCTTTGTGCTGAACATTTCAGTCAGTAATGCCATTAGTTTCACAGATCTTATGTGCTGCTGCTGTTGTGGTTGTCAGTGAGGGACTAGATTGTCAGTCTCGGAGGAAAAAGAAAAGTCCCTGACGTGGAGAGAAATACATTTCACGAGGACACAATGACTAACACTAGGAAACAAAGGGAAAAAGTACATTTTGGTTTCAATTATGTAGTCCACTGAGATCATAAAGGAAATAATGGGATACTTTCTAGATAATCTTTTCTACAGCACAGATTTAAGTGCAGAACTTACAATAGCTCACAAGGTACAGTTTGTTTTTTAGATTTAAGATCTAGAAAAATTGTTCAGTCAGTTCCCTTGTGGATTGTTCCTTCTGCACTAATAACAAGGAGCTCTTCTGGCTTCCTTATCTGCTGCCAGAAAATTCACCACTGAGGGCACAGAAGGGACAAGCTGCACTTCCACATTTCTGCTGGTTTATCTTGCTGTAGCCTGAGTGGGTTAGCAGCTGCTACTATAGTCTGCCCAACTTCAGCTCGGTGGTTGTGGCCTGAAGGGAGCTCTTGCATGGGATAAAATGGCTCGTTTGCAGTTGAGCCCAGTCTAACCTGTGGGAGGTTCAAGCATTTCAAGGGATTTTGGAGATTTTTAGCTATATAACTGCAGCAGGTTTTTACTGAACTGCATATTCTTAGAGGTATATAACCAGGCCAAATTCAGGTGTATCTTCATGACAAAAGCAGAAAGGACATTTCAATACAATTTTTGTTCTCTGCCATGTTTCAAATCTTAAAGTGTTACTGTCAGATGTTTTTAATTGTTGAAATAATATGTATAATACTTTTCTTTGATTTCAGAGACAGCCAAAATAATTCAGGGAACATTTTCCTCACTGAAATCAGTCTGGGGAGCATATTCAGCATGAAGAACTTCAGCTCAAACTGTTACAGTTCAGCAAATTTAAAAGAAATTGAAAACAGGTCATTATAATAGGACTTGCTGGGCAGCCTAACTTGCAGTCAGGTCTGCAAGCCCAAACTATAGTTTACTACATGTAGAAAGTAACTTCTCAGTTTAGGTGAGAGTTCATAAAAGTAGGTGAGAGTTCATAAAAGTAGGTGAGAAGGAGGTTTTTGGAATGGTTTATCAGAGTTGGTACTGGTTGAAATGTTTTAATATTTTTAATTGGAGCTTTGGATTTCAGTATAATCTTTTTTTCTCAACATTTATTTCATGAGATTTTTTGTATCATTTAGATTCTGGTCAGTGGTAGAACTTGAAAAATTCCTGACATATTAGCTGAGAACTATTCACTGAAATATTAATGGAGAAAATTATTAATTTTTTTCATTGAGATGCTTACAGACATATTGCTTTCCATAAAAACCAGATTTTTGTAATAGAATGGCCAGGTTTAGAGTTTTACTCTAACATGAATAAGATGTGTTTTCAGGTAGCTGTTGGATGGAAATGAATCCTCAGCAGGGATTCTCTGATACAGGTCTGCTAAAAGCCAGTGGAGCTTTGTTAAGTCAGCTGTCTGCTCAGCATGAATTTACAGAATAAATGAACTGTGAGGTTCACCAAATATTTAAATGTCTGCTAAGGTAACTTTAATAAGAGAAAATATCTCTGTGTAAGGGATAGATTTATTTCAGCCATCCTATTAATATTAATAATTAATATGTGTTGTACTACCTCTGTGTTCTCATTTAGACCTGAAATCTCACAGTGTGGGAAGAGCTGTAAAGCTAAAGCCTGAAGGACAGTATCAAGACAGTTATTTCAAACAATAGTATGTTCAAAAACAGTGGTATGGCATCAAAGACAGAGTTGTGAATTACTGGTGAGAAGAATTACTGACAAGGCTGCTGCTGCTGCAAGTGAAATGGGCTGGATATCTATGTGGCTGCTCCTCTGTGTCTAACACTTGGAGACGTGGATAAAAGGATGACACACAAATGCAGATGTCACAGACTAAGAAAGGATCAAAGGGCAGGAAAGCAACTTGCCAAATGACAACAGTGTATATGGGCTGTGTATGTATGGAAGATGTGTTGAAACTAAAAGTGGGACAACACTTGTGTGGGTAGTAATTGTAGGACCAAACAAGAAGGTGATTATAATCTTCAGCTTCAGAGTTAATTCTTCCTTGATAGTCAAATCTGATATGATAGTTTAACTTTTGCAAGTGGGAACATGAAAAGATATAATTCATATCAAGATTATAAATTAGAATAAATGAGATATTGGTAAGACAACTGTTTGTTTATAAACAGGATATAAATAACAGATTGAGGTTAAAAATATTTATTGCTATGGGAGGATGGAGGAAGGGAATACAACTTTATCCAAATACTTGTTTCGTTTCCAGATATATAGTAAGATCTTTAATCTTATTTATGCTGGTGTAATGTAATACGTCAAAAAACCTTCTCCAATTGTTCCAGGGGCACTGAATCATAACAGCTCTGGGTTGTCCAGTGTGATTAAAGGAAGGTAGAAATAGTTCTGTTCTTGCTGCCAAAAATCTTGCTGAGATTTATTGATGGAATTTGTGGTGCCAAGAATGCCATGCCAAGTGCTCTGCTGCAGGAAGGCAAGTAGCCTCACTAAGTTATTTCATAGAATGGTTTGCCAGGTTGGTCACAGCAAATAAAAAATACATGAATTCTGAAATCTGTGTTTTCTTATTGTTAGGACTCCTCTTTTGCATATTTGTCTGATAGACACGTATTTTGAATTTTCTTTTGCAGTTCTTCCTATTTCACAGGATAGATAGTTATACTACTAATTAAACCAAAGTAAGGTCTTCATATCCTTCACTCAGTGCATGTAATCTTGAATTTTCAAGTACGCTCCTTGATTTAGTTGTCTGGTTTTAAATTATAAGGAGAAATATAGTTTAATGGTATCTTTTTAAAAATCAGATTTAGGTTAGCCTGTCATTTGGGACTGTGTTTTAGTACCACCAGTATAGTTGCTATATGGATTATTTATTTCAGACAGGGAGCCTAAAATTATGAATAGTTACACTTCTGTATTGCCTTGCATTAGTTATTTCAAAAGTATCACTGAAACTATGATTCTACCATGCTTCAAATGTATGGGGATGTTAATAAGCAGCAATTCCAAAAGATTACTATTATAAATATTTCTGCACAGTATAAATATTTCTTTATGATGCTGACATGTGAGTGCCTGTAAAAGACGAGTGCTCCATTCTGCATTTCAGAATGCATAAAAAAAGATTTCCCACTTCTTTCTCACTGAAGAGACGACTCGCTTTTTCAGTGTAAGCAATAGTAGTAGCCTACCAGTCTGTCATGTCATGTGCATGTATTTGTGCTTTGATTTGAGAAATTGCTCTTGCAGTTTTTCCTGTTGGTTTGGCTGAACTGAACAATGCTCTGTTGGGAGCAACGCATGATAGTGGGTGCCAGAGGCATGATCCTGATCCCATTTTAGTCAGTAAGAATTTTACTACAGAAACTGAGGCTGGATAAGGCCTTTTGTGTGAATAAGTTCAGCCCAGTAAGTAGTTTCTTGTCCTGTATTTAAGAAAGCAGCTCATAAAGATGCTGCTATCAGCAGATATTTATAAATACAGGATTTAATAATATGGAAGCCAGACATGCAAATTTGAATTTTTTTGCAAATCTGCATAAGAACATTCTAGACTGTGAGCTCAGACTTCTTATGCCTCAGACATCTCTATTGCGAGCCTAACTTCACAAGAAGGTAGATTGTCCTGAACAGAATGCAATGCAAAGGCACTTCCCAGTGTGCCAAATGGCAATTTGGGCAGTCCTGCTGCGCTGTGCCATGTAGGCTGTCCTGACACAGGCATGGATCCCATAGGGAAAAGAAGAAAAGAGGTGGTCATGTAATTGAAGACTATATCATAAAGCAAAGTAACCAGTGGGTGTAATTATGGTTGAACGTAATTATGCATCTCCTAACCTTATATACTTTAATTATAGCACCTCCTAACTCTGTGTGTGCTTGCCTTGGAACTCAGTCTGGTGTTGGCCTACAAAACACACCATGGTTGTGTGAGCTGTGTCCATCTTACAGCTGAAGACAGTTACTTGGTTAGTGCAAGCATCAGCAGGTTGTCTCTAAGCATTTAACTTTTTAAAGCTAGTTAGTAAAGAAATTTGGCAGTAGACTGTGAAGAAAGTAAAGCTCTTACTGAGGGCTTTGGCTGTCTTGTTTTTCTGGGGAATGAAAGCTGTTCAGGAGGGCTCTGTATACCAGCTGGGGAGCCCAGGAATCTTGGAAGCTTCTTGGAGTGTCTGGAGCAGACAACATCATTTTGGAAATTGTCCAAACTGTGTGTTGGAGCAAAACACAGTGCCCAGCAGCCACAGTACCTCTTGACAGTCAGGTGGCATGACAGGTTCCCTCCAGCAGTCTCTACATGGGTGATCTTCACCACTCTTGCCCCTACATATCTGTCCTTGCAGGAAAAACTCTTAGTCTTCTCTGAAACAAGCCATGATAAAATGTGTGTCTTTCATGTGCACAAATGTCTCAAGGGTGCTGTCTTGTAAGGAAGCTGTCCAGCCAAGGGGAAAGCAGAGAAGTGTTCTACCCACAGCAATGTTTTGCCCTTAATGGAAGAATTTGGCCTAACCCTCACACTCATTTGAAAGCATTTAACAGCAGTAGGCAGGGAGACAGACTACGACAAATGCATCTGGATGATATAATCTTCTGTCTCAGTCATATTTTGTTGAATAACAGTATCTTTGGATCTCAGTGTCTTTACAAAAAAAACCCCTGCACTGAATAAACAGGAGAAAATTACTTGATATCTTAAAGGGTCCTGAAAATCCAGATGCATGAGAAATAGCTGTACAACAATACATAGCTTAAAGCAACTTCCCCCTTCGCCCCCCCATAATTATCTAACAAGGTGAAAGATCACTGTGCTACCTCAGATCACTGTTGATGGGGACGGGAGGCACAAAGATGCTTTATTTGCTCTGCTGTGCAATGACTGGACTCTGTGATAATGCTTAAGTAATAAGACACTCCAAAGAGAACAGGTTGGGGGCTATAGACGCACCACAAGCAGGACTGGCACAAAAGACATCCCCAGGGACACAGCTTCATTTCAGATGGTTCTGTCTGGAGCTTGGCTCTGCTGCCCAGCCCTGTCCAAAGGCGGCCTAAGAGAATATTATGAGATGAATAGAGGTAATTGATATCTTTTTTTTTAATTACAGTATGTGTTTAGAGATTGTAAAGATCCACTAGTAAGCCAAGAAATCTTCTACAAAATTTTACTTACTATCTTGCCCTAACTTTCTTCGGAGCATTCACCAGTTTCTTATGAAAGCGCATCTTTTTCTGCCAGATAATCACAGCCAAAACCTTTCAGGCAGTATCCAGCCAAATGTTAATGTTGTTAGAAACAGTAATAATTATGCAAGCAGTCACTTCACTGGTCACTGAAGGTGAGTTCTGTATTGAACCTGAATACAAGCAGGCTATTGTGGTTTTAGTGAAGAAGCGTGAAATTGTACAAAATTCCAAAATTCCCTTCTGACCTCTATAGTTAAAAAGGAGATGATGGTGGAAAAAACAGAGACCTTTGAAGGCTTTTGCCATGTTGTAGAAACGGGTGCAGATCACAGTGTACTAACTGATGCACTCGCTGCCTGGATGAAAGGTTTGTGCATAAGGGGTGGGTAATGCCCCTCTGAGGAGCATTTCTTTGTCTGATGTACCTCATTCAGACAGTGCCAGTGTAATAAGAAACACTGCTACTTAGATTTCCCCATGAGGTTTCTTCCTCTCTATGATCTCAAACTTTGTTGTTATAATGACTTCTTTCCCCTCCTTCTCTTCTGCAAACTTCATTGAGCCATCATTGGGAGCTTCTCTTCACGTAAGTGCCCTTTCTCTTGACTCTGAATTAATTAAGGGTGAAACTGGAACACTGACTCACAGCAAAGGAGCCGAATTCCTTTTTAGTAATAGGCAAAGAAGGCCACAGGAACCCACTGCTTCCCTGCTGCAACAATGCCTTCCTTTTGTGTGTCATTCCCACATTGATCATGTTAACTAATGCCTCTTTAGACACTAATTGCTGTATTGATGAGTCTGAATTGGATGGGTTTACTATCTGGGGGCTTTTGGGGAGCCAACCTCCAGAAAGGTGAAAGTGCTAATTATATTCACAATTACTTTAAAGCTCTTATCCTCCTTTTGCCAGCATCCATTCCCATGGTAACAGGAGCAGGTACAGCAGCATGCAGCCTAGCAGCGCTCAGAGCTCTTGGCTACGTCAGCAGTGGCTGTGGTTGGAAAGATACTATACAAACTGTGCATACAGATTTTCCAAGATTCCATAGGTTTCTTCACCGCAAATCTAAGTTAAAATACAAAAAAATGGTATCCTAAAAATGAATTTCCTTCTTTATGAGCTGTATTGGCTTTTTTAAGCTTTGATTTTACCCTTAGGTGAGCTGACGGGTCTTCTAAAGGCTAGTCTGCAGCCAGAGTGTCCAGGGATATTCTGTCTGACTCGGCAACTGTCTTTTTTCCTGCAGCCCTCTGGGCTGAGAACAATAGCTTTGCCACTACCTGACTCTTGGGCCTAGTCTGCTAGGCAAATTTCAAAAAGGAAATTCCCACCAGCACTTCGAGTGTGTCTGAAATTGTAAACAGACTGTATTTGGAATGGTTCATGTCACTGACTTGCAGTCAGCATTAAACTTACTTAGGCTGCCATCAGTTGCAGGAACTTCCTATATACTGAGGCTTTTAGCATGTAATTATGATATTTCCCTCCACATTGTAAATGCGAATCACTGATGTTTTCTTTATGAAGCAGCACAGATTCCAGGCTGTGCTGAGCAAAGGCAAGCATGACATTTCCGTGCCCTGAAGGGAAGGTTCTAAAGTGATCTCAGTGGAGTCGGAGCAAGAGAAAATCTCAAGGTATGCTGCTTTCTGTCTCAGTGAGCTTCACAGCTCAAAACCAGCTCCAACAAGAACACTTCACCAGTGCTCATCAACAACTCACTTCTATAGAGAGTGTTAGGCTTTACATAAAGGTTCCTCTATAGGGTGTTTTTAATTACATCATAATTCAGTAAGGATCATAAGGATTCTGTAGTATAAATTCCTTCTGGAAATATTAACAGCTAGGAATATTTTTTTTCTGTGAGTAGCACAGATACATTTTAAAAGAAAGTTCTTTCTCAGCTCCCACCTTTTTTTTATTTAATCTAAAGAAAGTTTATTCAATCCTGCAGTTGATACTAAATTTCATTTTTGAGAAAGTCTGCTCTCTACAGCGAGATTATACCTATTCTGTTTACTTAAAAGAAATAAGAACAATAGGGAAATCATAAATAATATATGGTGCCTTACAATCTAAGGAGGAACTAGATGATTCTCAGCTTTGAGGATCAGGGCACACACTTTATTTACTGATGTCAAATGTAGTACCTTAAATATCTGCATGGTCTATCAGGCAAGGGAAGTGAAGGGAAGGGAAGGAGAAGGAAAGGGGAAGGAAAGGGAAGCAAAGGAAAGGAAAAGAGTTTTTGATGGCTAGCAAACTTGGGGGTAGGGGAAAGATAAAGAGTTGTTGATAATGACAGTGCTGCTGTTAATTTACTAACAAGTGACATGGTTACTAACCACAAGTAGTCCCTGTATTGGAGTGGTGGACATGGTGGTTGCTGGGTTAACAGTTGGACTTGCTGATCTTAGAGGTCTTTTCAAACCTTAAGGATTCTATGATTTCCTTGGATCCTTCCAGTTACAAAACCAAACCATGTTATTGATTATCAGAGTTCAATAGAGTGTTTATGCAAAGACAGCAGTGTGAGACTAAGACATCTTGTGCCATCCTCTTGTCCTCATTTGGCTTATTATTGTTTTACTGATGTCCTTATACCTTTATACCTGGAGTTAAAGGCCCATCATGTTTCTCCTGTGTTTTTTATTTGTCATGTGGGACATGTCTGTCTGAAAAATATTCCAGCCCAATAGGAGTTGAAATAAAGCAGAGGCTGGATACTGCCTGAAAGTAGAAAAGATTGCCTGAAAGCAGAAAAAGATGCGCTTTCATAAGAAATTGGTGAATGCTCTGAAGAAAGTTAGGGCAAGGTAGTAAGTAAAATTCTCTTTGTCATAATGTTTTAAAGACATCTTCTGGGAAGAGAAACATGGGAAAACCAATTCTTATAAATCTCCTCTGCATCTGACCAGACCTGCTACTGAGCCTGATGTCCCATCTCCCAAAAAATTCAGAGTTCTCTGCAGTTGGAAAAGATGCAGGCTAAATGAGAGCATATAATGTTTTACATCCTGGCAGTGAGATGGCTGTCATCCAAATTTTCCTCAGGGAGAAATTTGGCAGAACTTTTTGACCCATCACCTAGGGTAAACCAGGGATAGCATACTCGTAAATGTCTACAAAAAGAAAGAGCACAGTTAAGGATGTTTACTTTAATCAGGTTACACAGAAATAACAATGATCTGAAAAACTGAAAGAAAAGCTTTTCTGAATATACAATAGCATGCTCTGCTCATCTTCAATTGTGTTCTGCAGGCTGGGCAAACAACTGGCATCTGGAGATGGGGAATCTAAGAACACAGCAGGCCTGCAGACTGATGGGTCAGAGAAAAGGACTGTCCAGCTGGTCTGTGGGACACATGAAATTTACACGCAGAATGTCTAATAATTTGACTGACTTCATTCTAAATGTCTGTATTTGAAAGCAGAACTCTTCTGAAGCAGAACTAGAGGAGACAGAAGGAAAAAGGTGGTAAAGCAGGAGGGAGAGCAGAGAAAATTGTGTGAACAGCAAATATGAACGTGCTTTAGTGAAGAGGAAAAGCTTATGGACAGGGTGGGAGAAGCTAGGACTATTCCTAGCACATGATGCAAATGGCTCAGATTGATACTTTGTAGAACCATTTCCATATATTGGCACTCATGTTTAAATACACTTTGCAGAAACAAAATTATGAATGCTCTCTCTAATAGCATGTTCCAGTCACACTGCAGCTTATATCTCACTGAAACGCACTTCCCATGTTTGGACTTGCCTTCATTTGTACCTTCAGTAATGAGGCCCTGGAGCTGTGCTCTGCTGACAACAAAACCATTCACCTGGGCTGCTTCTGCCCTTGAGTTTGTCCCCACATACTTCTATTTATACCCTTCATGTGTCCTTGGCTGGATGGCTTTTTGCACTTTTTAGAGGAAGCTGTGCAACCACCTGTTCTTATTGACAAGCTAAATTGGCAAAATGTTTCTCATAGGCCTGAGGCTGACTTAACAGGGAAGAAAACAGCAAAACACAAGCATATCGTGCCCTTCACCACCCCTGAGCAATGAAGCACAGCACCGCAGGCTTTTGTAAGGCAGGTGGCACAGCCAAAGTCCACACAGGGGCTGTGCCGGCCCTGGGAGTTCTGAATGGCTAAAGAAAACATGTATGATCACTTTTGCTGCTCTCCTGGTAAGCTATTACCATAATGTTTAGATGCCATGAGCTTGCAAGTGTAGAAACTTATCCGGTTTATCAAGCTGAACTGTCTTTTAAATTGATTTATCTCTTCTTGTTTCCCTGCCAGGTATAAGCAGTTTGTGGTTTGCCTGGGGCCTTCAGCAGCGAGGAGAGGGGCAGCATGGCAGCTCTGCTGCTGGCTAGCAGTTCTGAGTGACTCGCTCCTCAGGTCCCAGAAACTGAATGTATGGCTATTTCAGACCCCCTGCTGCCGGTCACACTCTGCTTGTCACATTACAGGGGCCACCAGACAGCCCTGCTCACTGGAGTGGGGGCTGGACTGGTGCTGCTGCAGCCCAGCCCTGTGCTGGGTAACTGAGCTGCATCTGTCAGGCACATTTCCTACGGCGGTTCAGCAGATATTGACACACAACCAAGAAGAGTTCAACGACTTTGTTAGGTTCTTCCCACACTGCAGCAGCTATGATTTGTATTACAATGGCATACCAAATACTGCAAATACTAAATAAGGGAGGTTCCCTCTCCCAGGTTGTCTACCATCCATAACTGGAGGGATTACAGTGCCCCTGCTACCTGTGGTCTGTGGCAGACCAGGATACAGAGTTCAGAGCTTCTAAATCCTAGATCAGCGAATTAACAAGATTATCCTTTCACTCTGAAAACAAGATTGAGAGAGATTTTGATAACAACAGGCCACCAAAAACCTAAGTTACGTTAAATTGCCTGGAATTGTAAAATGTTTAGATTTTATACTTAGTTTAAACAAAACCCCACAACTTTGGTGGCAAAGTGTAAAAGTGCCACCTTAATCATATAGATAGAGTCACGTGTCAGTTGTGAGGCTGTTTGAAAGTTATACTACTGACATGTCTTTTATTTTGAATAGCACCCATGACATTATGGATGCTTTCATAATGAAAATAACTTGTTCTGTAAAAGAGCAGATGTCCTAGTACTTAAATACACACTGACACCGTGCCGAAGTCTTCTGCTTAATGGCATTAGAAGCAGCAGTTTGTCCTGATCAACAGCTCTGCTGACATCCTAGATGCCACTGAAGGGCAGAGCAGGTGGGTCTTCCACAAACAAGAGTTTTTATGGGCCAAGTGCTGGGTGCATGCAGTTCTGCAGAGCAGCTCCTAGCCTTGGGCTCTCAGGCTCTTCTCTGCCCTTCTATTATAAACTTTTTCCTGACATTTATAATATGTCTGTAGGAAGGATTGCGTTACGCCAAAGTAATATAGCTGATGCCAGGCCAAAATAATGAACTGTCTCAGGGAAAGGAAAAATCATAGACAAATGTTAAATTTAAAATACATCTTTGGCAAAGAAGTCAATAATCCCAAAGGTGCCTTCAGCTGATCTCACAAAAATCCAACCACACGCTTTCCCTAGCTTCTCTTGCAGCAGAGGTGGACCCCTGCTATTCTTTTCCCTTCACCATCTTTTCCAACAGACCCATTCCTTTCTTTCTTAGAATATTGCCACCTGCAGCCTCTGTGTTTTTTAGGGACTGATGATGATGCAACAACAGAGTGGCCCCTCTGTGACCAGGTTCTTGTAGGTGGAACAACATTGCAGCCTGTGCATGTCTTTGAGTAGTGTAAGGATGCCCATAGGCCAAGTTGGTTAGGGCCTTGAGCAACCTGATGCAGTGGGTGGCATCTCTGTCTACAGCAGGGAGTATCAGAACTAGATAATCTTTAAGATCCCTTCCAATCCAAGCCATTCTATGACAGGGCCTGGTCTCCATCTGGCTCCTTCCCACTCATTTTGCTCAAACCACGGCAGCACTTCAGTGTGATGACAGAGCTGTCAGGGCACCCAGACTGCTCCTCTCCTCAGCCCAGCACATGATGGATAGGGCACTGTTAGCATCACACAGCAATGTGCCTTCCTGGTTGTCTGGTGTGTGTGGGGGGGGACTCATATATGCCCACCATGTGACTACTTGTGTAGTAAACAACTTTTGGCTTTTGTGTAGCCAAAAGTAACTGTCCCGTCACATGGCTGGATGTGCACTCAGCATGCGGTGGAGATTATGAAGAGTTTGATCATGTCAGCTTTAAATTCAGTACATGCTATGGAAGGAGCTTTGTCCATGTGTTCCTCCAGTGTCCCCTTAAAAGGTTCTGTTGTGCAGACCTGGTCTCAGAACACTTCATCTCTGCTCCAGACAGCAGTTTCTGAGTACAACACTGGCTGTGCCCAGAAGCTGCCAGGACTGCATAGCATGGCCTCGAGGAGAGAGGAGAGAAAATATCACCTAATTGTAGATGAGTTTGCTTGAAATTTCTGTGTTAAAAATATAAGCAGTGGAAAAACTACCATTAACATATTTGCAGATCTGTGCTCCCATCAGTATTTGTCACATTGAGAAAGCATATCCATGCTATCCAGTAAAATTAAATAATAATAATAACAATCCATTTTAGGCCAGTTCCATGGACTGCATTGCTTTATCATTTAGCTTATTAGCATGACTTGCATTTTCAGCAAAACTCAGGCAGACCATGATAATGAGGGAAAGCAGAACCATACTGCCATAGTGGCCACATCCCAGTGTTACCATATTTCCAAAGCAAGAACTCCCACTTTTTCACTGAAATCCATTTTTAGATGTTTAAATTCACATTTTTATTTTATTATTCCATTAATTTTTCCTGATGTTTATGATTTGTCTGTATGAAATCCACTGTAGATTGAAATCAGAAGTACACAACATCTAGACTGCCTTAAGAATGTCCATGCTCCAGGAAGGGATTTTATAGATTTACAGATCATCCTGCTGCCCTCAGCATGTTGCTGCACAGGCCACAGGATGGGGGGAGCCACAGCAGAGCAGCTGCCAAACACTTGGGGCTGTTTTCACGCCTCTGCCACTGCCCTTTGGCTCACAACAACAGGAGTAAATCCAACTTGTGTGCTGTGCTGCAGCCCATGTCAGGGACAAAGTGCAAAGCTCCCTAGGAGCAGGCAGAAAATGCCTGTTTTCCTTGCCCTGTGAGGCCAGAGGCCCTGACTATGTGGCAGGACCCCTCTGTCTGCTCCATCCCAGGAACACAGTTTACCCAGGGTACCAATGGCAGTGACAGCTGTCTTCCTCCAGGTCCAGGATCGAGATGCTCCTCTTGCCATTACAATGCCCTGCACATTCAGCATATCTGTGCTGGAGGATTGGAAAAGTTTCCTTTTTTTCCCCCCAGGGTGTTTTGGCTTTCAAAACTGAATTTACAGAGAACAGTATGCAGATTCTGCTACTGTAGCCAAGTCTTTGTGCTGGATTTTGTGATATAGCATATGTACCTTTAAAGTCTCACCTCATTTTGCTCATTATAGAATTAGTTACACGGGGAGACTTTGATTCTGCATGACTGGACAAATTTCTTTCCTTCTTTTCCAAACTACTGTTATACATGGTGTTACATTGAATCTTAAATTACCTTACATAGTCATCTGACAATTATGTATTGTGTTTTGGCCCAAGTATGCCTCAATGTCACTCTTTTTCTTTTTTTTTGCTTTCAGTTCAATTGTTAAATTCTTTTGCCTAGAAAATGCCACATGAACACTGGAGAGAAGCACCTTAGTGATTTTAAAGATAAAAGTGATTTAAAATGGAAGACTTTTAGAGCTGAGCACATAAGCCAGGACCAAAGTGCAGTGGGAATTTCATAAGATACTATTTTTAACAATCAAATTAAAATAAGATATGTTTCTGAAGTTGCTAGCAACATGGATATAGAGTCAAGATTCCCAATAAAGATTATCAAGTAACTAAAGTTAATAAGAAACAAGGTGAAAGTACTAGAAATAGGCGGAGCCCTAAAATATATATTTACCAGATTGAAAGATTTTCATCCTCCTGAGTATTTTAGGGAAACAAAACATCAGCGGGCCTAAGAGTTCCATGAATTCAACAAAATTCTTACAGCCCCTTCACTTCTGCCCCTTTTAATTTTATATGTAGACTATTCTCCTTATCTGATTTGCTGTTTGCTTACTGAATGCTCATTTTTAGTGCACGCCTTCCACAAGGTCTTTTATTCCTCAAAAGCAACAAAATAGTGGCATATGTAATATGGTTAGAACAGAGTTCTAGTCCTGGGTGTTTATCATTGTCTTTTGCTGGATTTCTGTGGCCTCTACAAAAGTCTGCTGTTTTTTCTTGGAGGCTAAGTACAGTATCATTGGTGGAGGTAATGGTGGAAAACAATACAATCTCACTTAGCAGATAATCAAGCAGAAAAATGGTTTCCAAAAAAACCCCAATTATCAGTGTTCCTAGAGAGAGGAGTAATAAAAGTAATGGTGATGTATCTATCTTAGTGCTACAGTCCTTCTTGAACTCAAGGCCAAGAGAAGTAGTAAACAATTGGTACATATTTTTCCAGCAAATAAATATTAGAATTTATTTGTAGGTGAGTTTTCAGTATTCTAATGAAGCTGAATGATCCAGAAAAAGATTATAGTACCTCTTTTAAATCTGCAATAGTGCCACAGCATAAGAATGCTATTCCTTAAAGCATTTTCCAAAAGTGATGTGTGGAATGAATACTGTACAGGCATCAGATTTGAAACAGAACTGTGGCTATTAATTGTCATCATAAAACCTGCTTTCCTGATTCCTAAATAGTTTTTTATAAATCAACCAAGAAATCAGATTACTTATAATTACAAAAAAACACACAAAAAACCCCCCACAAAAAACCCCCCAAACCCACAAAAACAAACCACAAAAAAAAGCCAAGCCCCAAACCAACTAAACCAAAAAATCCCATGCTTGTTCTGCTTTCTTTCTTTTGCTAAGCAAAAAATGAATTTCTGTTCTTAACATATTACCTAAGCTGCATTAACATAGATGGCGTAAAACTAGCTTAGCCAATGTGAAAGAATTATCATTGAATTTCTTCCAATAAAATATTGTTTCAATGGTATATACATCCAGAAAAATATTTTACTGGAAAGAATACTATTGGATCTTCAGTAAAAAATACCAACAAATTTAATGGAATTAATTAATTAATTAATTGCCTCTGCTTCTTTTAGTATATCAGTTAGCACCCCTAACTTCTGAATGATGAACCTGTTTTTTACAATCAAATGCATGACACAAAAGAACTCTAAGCAAATGTAATTATACTTTCACCGTATTATGCTTAGCTTTATTATGCTAAAAACCCACATTCCTTCTCCATCCAGCATAAAGAAAATCAGTGCCTTACAATCTAAGCATCCATTTTCCTTTTCAGTGAGAGATCTAAATGAGTTTATCGTTTTCCAGCTGGTAATAGAACTAATTTTGTTCATCTGTAAATACACAGATAGGAGAGAAACAGCAAAGTATTTCTGTGAGTTATTACTCCCAAAACAGCATAAGGAATCAATTTCAACTTAGGTTTGTGTTATGTAAATTGCCATCAATGGAAATGGGAAACTTATAAGACAACTGTAGACTGTTCCATGTAATTTTTTAATTCCAGTGTAACTTGTCCACTCTTTTAATATTTCTATCAGCAAAGTTTAACAATTAGTAGTGAGTGTGAAAGCAGAGTATTCACAGATGTATTTTACAATGGTGTTGGCTATGTAGCATTAGCAGCCTTCTTCAAAAAGATAGTGTTCTTTAAAAAAGGCATAATAGTCTGCTTCAACATATATGAAAATGTTCCTTAAAAACCAAACCAGAAAATGTTCCTTAAAAAACACAAACAAAAAGGAGTATTTACACAGGATTTTATTTTGGTTTGGGTTTTGGTTTTTTTAAACCTGCGAATGAATAGCGGTTTATATATATATATATATATAAATTTATTTGCTCTGTTTAAAATTTATGTTATTTAGACAGCAAAGGTCACATGAACTGAAACTCCATATTTTATTATTCAGTAGTCAACTAAAGAGAAATGAAAAAATTGTACAAAATATAAAAAAAATTACAAGTATATACATATACTTACAAAATGTTTAGTACTTCGGTTACATAAAAGGCTGTAAGTTACATAAAAACACAGTTGTGTGCATTATGATTCATGATGCCTCAGCAAACAAAAATTATATTTAACACTTGACTAATTAATTTCAAGCATTACAGTGTGAAGGACCAGGAATCAGAATGGGGAAAATCTCAGAAGTGGAAAAAGATGTACAGTGATTGAAAGGACTTTATGATACAGACTTTACAGTTATGATGTATATACACATTGTGTGCTTCCCCAGAATTTGTACTTCCCGGCCACGTTCAGGCTTGTCCGCTCCCCTGCTTTCCTGCGGATTGGCTGGAGAAGCTGCAGAGAAGGGACAGCCTCCATTCGCCCCTTCTCTCTCTGGTTCCTCCCACATTCCTCCCTCTTTTGCCCATGTCCTTATCCTGGTTTGTCCTCCCGCTTGTCTGTCTCATGCTCCGCCCTATGTCCCGGCCCTTTCCCCTCCCGAGCTGATAAAAGATTGGGTGCACGCGTGAATAAAGCATTCTACCCACATCTCACCTATGTGTTTCAGATCCATGCGGTACCACGGTCCCTTCCCCCCCTTTTCGGACCGCGGCATCACAGAACAATTAAAATATATCCCAGTTTAATTCTTTAAACTAGGCACTGGATTAACAGTATGTCTATCCTACCAAGTACAGCAGAATATCATTAATTTAGATGGGTTGTGTTTGCTGCACTATTGTACTACAACAGTTGATTTTTTCTGCATCTGTGATGAGAATTGTCAAGTGGCATAAATTAGCAGAGTCCTAGGACCTGCATTGTAACTGTCCTTTCTGTGAGTAAGAAATTCAGTTCATATCAGAGGAACCTTACTTCTCCTAAAATAAATGGAATTCAATGCCAAAATACATTTATTGGCTCTAGGTTCTAGCCTTTTATTCAAAAGTCTCTAATTCATTTCAGTTGTTAATCCTCAAGTGGCTGTAAACAACTACAAGGATATGATACAGCAGTGTAAGGCTCAAAATGGAAAGTAATGAAATCCTATTTAAATCTTTTGCCAGAAGTTCCAGAGACTTGATGTTATATATGTTGATTTCATTAAATGGAGTAATTCTGGTAGGGCTGTGGTTTTGGAGTGGTGTGCTGGGCTAAAAGTGGGTATTTTATTATGTCCATTTCTTCTGTCCTCTCCTTACCCTTCCCTCCTCTCTACCCCTCCATTTGCTAATCACCCTCTACTTTGTAGTCATCCTCACCCATAGACTTAATGACTTCTCCCAATCCTTTGTTTGTCTTTACATCATTTTCCATCAGACCATCACTTCTGCTCTTCAATAAAGTCTTAAGAGAAAAAAGCAAATTACCCTGAAGAGAGAGATGGAGCAGTTGATGAAGGAGTGGTGTGACTATTGCCACTGCAGTAAGAAAACACTGACATGGCAGCTTTCTGCCTAGCATGATGTTTGCCCTGACTGCATTTCCCTGCTTGCTGCTGAATGATTTAGCAGAGTGCCTGTGTTTTCTCAGACACGTGACGATGTTATTTTTGAAAATTAGTTTGCTTTCTTTAATTTCATTTTTCAACTGCTTCTCTGTTCTTCCAAGGCTTTGAAAAAGACCACTGAATATTCTTCTGGTCTATTTGACAATATTTATTTTCAGTTATAGCCTTCATTTCTTCACAGTTGTACGCTAATTTGAGAGTACTTACTAACTGCTCACATCCATTTCCTCTGTATAATACCAGTAGTATTATTCCTCATGTTTCTGAATGTCAGCAGCTCCTCCCCATACTGTAGCCTTCTTAATCAAATCTTTATTTAGCATTTCTTTCCTAATGGATCACTCCTACAGTTTACAGAGACCTGATCCTTTCTTTACAAGAAAACTAGCATCTGCTTTTTATTTCTTCATTTCAAGAAGCCTATATATGGAGGCAGCATGACTGGAATTTGCCCAGACTTTTATCTACATCACACAGAAAAAAATCAAGCAACTGTTGGGATACCTGCATGATATTTGGATATGGTAAAACTGGCCTTTTCTCCACTCACTACACGGTAGTCTGCCTGGACTGACTTACCTCTTCCCAAGGCAGCACTCTTCTTCAACTGGGACCAAAACACCTCTGTTTATCACTCTTATTTTTCACGCTTCAAAGGCCGGTCACTCTCTGAATGTCAGCTGAACTGTTTCATTGAGCTCCCCGAAGGTCTTCAGTATTCAGTAGCAGCTAAATATTCACTTTTTTATTGCAGTCCCTTAAACAGGAGAAAGAATTCAGCACTGGCTTCCAGATGATTTCCCTCTTCATGCAATCACTATAGGAAGAAAGAATTCATAGGATGTTTCCTATATGTAGCGGAACAGAAGCAGTCTAATCTCCTTTGGAAGCATAGTCACTGCTTTCAGTGGCTATGGAATAGGGAATAAGTCAGCTATACAATAATAATTTTGGCATCTTAAATTCAGTTTTTATTCCTCTATGAAATGCTTTGTTTCCAGTGAAGATTGGTTATTCAAAATTTCATTAGCTAGCAGTGTCTCGTGCTTCTTCTTTTATTGGTGACGGGTGATGGCAGAGAACTTTGACACATTTGCTACAACACAGATTTTCAGGACTTTTCCCTTCTAAGCTCAAGTTGAGGGGGAGGGGAGGAAAGAGAAAATGTGTATTGTGGGGAGGAGAGCAAGGGAAAGATAAGAGTGTTTTCCACTGAACATCTGAGAGGGAGTAAACTATTATATTTACTAAGACATCATTATATTTAACTAGGTCTTGAAACTGCCTGGAACAAACAAATGAAGGCAAGTGAACTGAGCAGTTAGGGAAAGAAGAGACAGTTGGTTTGTTAGGAGCCAAGATATGTTAAATGCCCACAAACAACACTGCAAGTCATACTCCTACCTCTTGTGCAACTTTTCAAATTAATGGCATATTAACCAGGCAAAAAAAGATTACTGGCTGGTGTTTCTTTCTCAGGATTGCCAGCATGAGTAGTCCGTAAGATGGGCAAATTGAACACCTGTCCTGCTACCCTGGGATGTATCCAGCAAAGACTCTTGGTCAGGCACTGAGGCAAAATGGTCCTGGCTTTTATGTAAGCCTTGTTGACAATAGCGTGTGTCAGCCTCAGAGTCCTCACTAGCATAAACTCTGCCTACAGCAAAGTGACTTCATGTCTTTCCATGACAAAGTCCAGTCAGGCTTCTCCTAACAACTGCAGGTAAAATGAGAATTGCTGGTAATCTACTTTTTGTTCTCCTGCAGTGGATTATGATGCCTTATTTGGTATGACAAGAGAGCAGGAGGAGAAATGTGGTGAGTTGCCTATGGCAGCCAGAGACAGACATCATCCTCATTTCAGCAAGATCTAAGCTGCTTCCACGTTGCGCTGTATGAGGGGCGTGTTTGTCATGAGGGTCTGTAAGTACTCTCTCAAGCTCTGTATCTGATTTCTCTAGAACAAGGAGATGAAAAAAGCTTGCTCTGCTGTGTTGTGACCCTGCAACGTTGTAATGAGGAAGCAGAGTTCAGGGGCACATAGAGGCTTTCTTACCTTCCTAATCACTCCAGGATATTCTCAGCTTGGGAAAAGCAGGAAGGCAGTAGCTCAGTAAAACATTATGCATGCCTCATTTAATAATGGATATATGGGCTTTACGTTAACAGTGAGCGTGTACTAAAACTATTACATGGAATTAAGGTGCCTCAGTGTACATAGATTTCGTGTACTTTTCTGATTCAGTGTAAACAAGCCTTTAGGTCACAGATCTAGAGACAGGTGTAGCACTCCTATTTCTATTTGCAATGTCAGTGAAGGCAATAAGTTTACTCATATGAAAAATATCTCTGTTGGAAGTATCCAAGATGAAGAAGAAAAGTTCCTCGAATGGAAACAAGGACTGCAAGACAGCTTAACTGAGGCTTGTGAAGAAGAAAATGTGCTGTGAATGGACTCAATACATTATTACCTGAACTGAGATTGTTTGGGCTGAAAGAGTTAGCCAATGTTAATGCATGTTTAAATTTGTTTTACCCCCATGTTTTTATTCAATTCTATAATATTTTTCCCCTCAAGTTCATCTACTATTTTCCTATTGGTTGGATTCTGCTGCAGTGCAGAATCCCCATATTTGGTCATGTCCTTCTCCTTTTCTCCATATATGGGCAAAACTCCTCCCATGCTCTCCCTTTTAAGGCTTGTATCCGCTTTCTCTTCCCTTATTTGGAAAGTCTCCACCCCCTATTCCAGAACTTTCCTTCTCCCCCCTATAAATAGGGGGAGCCATTTTGAATAAACTCAGACCTACATCCTTCCTCAAACCCTGTAGGTTGTCGTGTGTTTCTTTACAAACTGTGACATATCTCTGCATTTGAAAGAGCAGATCTTTATATTTTAAAACCCTGTGACACCAGCATGCCTGTTAAATTATGTGTCTTTCTGGGACATCACTCATTTTTCCCAGACTTGTGTTTGATTCACATAGCTTTTGTGTCCATATATTTTTATTGACATTTGTCTGTCTTGAAGAGTAATCAAATTTATGCCATAGGAATTTATATAATTCATACATATTTTAAAATGTGTTCCTCATACCAGTAATGGCAGCATCTTCATGAACTACTCATGGGAAGGTGTTTCAGAGAACTGTGCCACAAAACCTACTCTGTATTTAAAAGATACACATCTTACCTGAGCTTCTCCACAAATTTCCACTGTCCAGTTAAGCATTTACTGCCCTTTTGGTACTAGAAGATAAAAAACACCTTTCTAGATAACATGGCTGACAAAAAGTGACAATACAAATTACCTGGTAGAGGAATTCACAAATCAACAAACTCTTCAGAATATTAGCCACCGTGCGAAACATATTAGAAAAAAAGTCTTCAAAAAGCCTTGCAAGGAGCAGGCTTTGTGTTCAAATTAACCACCCAAATATCATCTATTAATCTAATAATGCAAAATGGAAACCCTCACTGGCAATATCTTTCTGTCTATCATGTACTGCTCAATGCTGTATATATACAAAAGAATTGTTAGATAACTACAGCATCTGCTAAAACACTTCCTTGAACAGTTCTTCCTGAAGCCCTTTCCCACGTCTCTTTTCAAAAACAGTTCCAGTATTAAACTCACAATCCAAAGCAGGCTTCCTCTGTACTAACAAACACTCATTAGAACCAAACCTTGCTGGCACAGAAAAAGCAAAATTCACGAATAGCTATGTATTTAACATAATTGATATCAGTGCCCAAAAGAATTATTAATTTCCATGTGTTTCTTCATACATTTTTTAAGATGTGATTATATTACACTGGACATATCACATATCCTCCTGAGAATTATGTGCATAAAACTAATCAACCATTATTCATTACCATGAACTGACACAGATAACAGATCACGGACAAAACACAGCAAAAGGTAGGAGAATATATTTTTCATAAAGAAGGTAGTCCATGTCTTGCACAGTCCAGAGGCTAACAGGGAACCTACAAATCATGTTTAAAAAATAATTTGGGGAACTAAATTCTTTAGAGTAGATAAACAAATTCTGGAGACAATAGCAACATTATTTTTAAAGCTTACAGTTTTCTTGCTGATTCATCCCTGTACATTTATGTTAGCAGTTTTCTTACCAGTGGTTTAATTGATTAAAATAATTTTACTATACTGAAAACAATCACATTCCACTTGTATTTAGTTTGGATTTTGCTACTTGTCGGATCTCATTAATGGATGTCAGTCAAGCCTTAAACTTTGTTTTCGCTAGTTCTATCAGTTGATCTAATTAAAGGTATCACCTCTCCTACAAACCTTGTCTAATTTATATGACCACTATATGAAGGCTGGAGAGCAGTGCCCTGAAGGCCTCATAACAGCAAGTGTATTTGACACTACATGTTTTTGCATTAATTGATAATTTTCTGTGTCACCTGCATTAAGATTTAAGTGGATTTATTTTACCAACAGTAAAGAGCAAGGTTCTGGGTTTTTTTCTGAGAAATCTTTTCTATCAAAATTCAGTGGGGTCTTTCTCACCTAGGTTTTATGTCTTTTTAATCTGAATGTATAACGTCTAATCACAGAACTTAGAAATATGTTCATGGAAATGTGTTGAGTTGATGCTGTCATGATGCTCAGATGGAAACTCTACTATGTTGCTAATAGCATGGTTAATCAGAATCTATGCATTTTCCCCTTAGTTTAATAAAGTAAAATATTTAAAATATTTTATTTCTAGAAATCATAATAAAGAGTAATTACACCTCTAGACTGAAGTGCACTCCTCAAAGTACTTAGCAAAGCCAAGGCTTTTGTTGAGAGTTTTTGCTTGTTTGCAGGCATGGAAATGAGTTTATAGACAACTTTTTCACCTTTGTGTCCTGGAAAGTCACTCTTTCCTTACTGATGTAGCATAATACTCATACTTGCCATGTAAAGCTTGTATAACAATATTCCTCCTACTGGAGGAAACCAGTAGATGAAACCTGTGAATTAAAACATTAAAAATATTACTTTAATTTTATTGTTTGCATCTACCATGGCTTAGAAATTAGGCCACGTATAACTGAAAAAATATCTATTTTGGATTTTTAAAAGCACTCTTAAAACAGTGTTATCAAAGGAAAAGTTTTCCCCAAATTAAAATAATCTTCTTCTGTGAACCATATTTTGCAGATACAGAAGAATCAAAAGGATTGTTTTTTGAACTCTCCTAAAACAACTCTCCAAGATAGCTCTTCTACAAATCAAAAATTCTTTACTTAAGGTACAATCTGTCTGTTTAACAGGTCTAGAGACAGGATAAGTCATCTCACTGGATTGTCTGCATCTCCTTGTTTCAAAAGCATTTAACTTGTGGTTCCAAACTTGGTAATCCATAAGAAATTCAGCTTGAAATATAATTGAGTCAACACTGAAGCCAAGAATTCTCATATTGTTATTATTTTTACATGACTGACATTATTCACAGAAAATGAAAAGGAAAAAGTAAAGAATTTGTTGTGTGCGCACGTACAACATCGCCAAAAACTAAGAGATTTGTATTGTCAGCATTAGCCCTTTCTAAGAAAAATTAATCATCAGAATAGAGATAAGCCATGAAATGTAAAGTAAATGCAATTCGTCCTATAGTTAGAAAAATCTCAACAGCATTAATCGTTACCCTTTTAGGATCCAAGAATTTACCAAAGGCAGTCCAAAACCATCATTGGTGCATAGGCAAAACACCGAGCATATGTCTTATTTTAGGCAACTTCACAGTTGGCTCTTTCTGCCAACTTCATGTTTAACTCTTTGTCTTAACCTTGTGAGCAAGGATTTGTGGTTATGATACACAGATGTCAGTATCCTCACATGGCATGGCCGCATTTTGATTCCTTTCTGTTTGTTTTCACCAGCACAAGATTTATATGCTGGCATCAGCTGTCAAAACAGACTCTTAGGCTGAGAGGCTGCAGCATAGCTTAAAGTCAGTGTTAAGAAGACTATCCAGGAGCAAAGCAGTCCAAATCAGGCAAGAGTAAAGGTATCTTAACAACACCTTCTTGTCTTTTCTCCTCCATGTGAAACAGTGTGCCAGGCATTCCTCAGAATTCGTCACCTCTCCCATGGTAACCAAGGAAGAGAAATACAAACAAAAAGTCACAATAAAATGTTTAAAAATAACTCTAAAACATTCCTAACCATTTCTAGAATACAACATATACAAAATAGGTTGTGGTGTTACAAAGGTTTTCTATTGGTATTTGCATAATATTCCAAAACTTAGTTACACAATACATTTATGTTTATCGCTTTGTTTGATTTTACTGTTTGAGAAACAATGCAACCAAATACAGAGAAAACTTATTTGTATGGTGTATGTAACCAGTGCAAATTTGGGATTTCATTGATGGTAAACTGAACAGAGATTATTTACTTAGCTTCTCTTTAGATATAGTAGATATGCATTATGCATTTAGGAATTACAGCAACACACGTCTAAGACTTATTATACCAGTTTTGTGTTGGTTTCACCAGCATAAATGTGGTGTGATCCAATTGTAAATAGTATATATTCAGAAAATATTACAGTAAGGCATTTTGAATGGACCATGGGCAAATTTAAATCATGGAGTATTTAAAATAAACTTCAATATATACTTGTTAAAAAAAAGGTTACTTATTTCCTCTTTATGTCTTTCAGGTGGTTATTACTTTCACTAATTATTATTTAGTGTTTATATTGCAATGATGTCCAGAAGTCCCAATTCAAATCAATTTGAAATTCACCGTTGAACTCACTACCTGGGCACTTAATAAGCAGAAGTGCTTACCCCAGAGGCCTTTCTATCTGTTTCCTGGAAAAGTAGAAACACATGATCGTAATGAACAACAGTGGTAAGTAAGAACAGGGAAAAGCAACAATTAAACCCTGTTACTCCAAAAAGCTATGTATGCATTGTTCAGACCATGAACTCTTGAAAGGACAAACACAGAGGTGGCTGTTTCACCAAATGTTCTTTTGGTTTAGCTGCATGTTCTTGCAGTATTTACTAGTGTTCCTGTTCAAATACAGAAATAGAAATTAAAATGAGAGGAGTTTGAGCTTGATGTCCAGCATGAAATTGTGCATAAAGGATTTGTTTAAACATTCAATGGGATCAGTTGCATAGTCTCACTTGAAAGACTCATTATGTAACTCTCTATTTTGTACTTTGTGCACTTAATCTGTAATTATTTGGTAACTGGGATACTAACTCTGGGAATTAATGTTGCTGGGGACTCTGCTGAAGCTGTAATCTAAATACTGTCTTGATATTTATAGCAGTTTTAGATCCCTGGGATAACTTTTGGCATTTTCTTAATTTGTATAGATATATCATGTCTGTATAAAATGTCTTCAGGAGCTGTGCTCTAGCTAGCTAGAGTTTCATCAGACTTTGGCTAGGCTTTTATTTTTGATGGCTAAAATTGTTAAGTGAAACAGTATTTTACTTTGAAACTAACAACTATAGGAGATTCACCATCTGAGCAACAGCTACTATAAATTTCCCACACCCATCTCTTACTCTGCTGCATTAATAAATGCATTGGGCAATTTGCAGTAAACATTGCCAAAGAACATTTTCACATTAAAAATGTTAGGATAATTCATGCATAAAAGAGCCTTGGAGAGTTCATGATGGAGGACATCAGTTACAGAGAGCTATTCACATTAATTATAAGGATACACTATTGGGTATTGGACAGGAATGATCAATCGTTTGCAAGAGATTGAAAAAATCAGTAATTTTATTATAGCACCAGTGCAGTGCATTGTAGTGAGATATTCGAAATCTGTTGTGAGTTGGGGTGAAGTTCTCTTGCTTGGCCTTAGTCCAAAGCTGATTAATTTGAAGAAAATAGCTAGCTTATCTGAACAAGAAGAAATGGAAGTGATTTAATGTTTTGGGAAAAAGATATATATACACACATATACTTCTATTTTTTACAGACTCTGATGGCTGTATTTAATTTAGTTTAATTACTTAAATCTAGGCATAGATGTAGTCTCCAAAGCAGGGCAGTATGCTCTGTGATGATGGAGAGAGGATTTGTAGAAAAGTAAAGGAATAGTGACTGTTATGACCCTAGTAGAAATATATCCTTATTTTCTGCATCTGGATCCAAATGGGATACTTGAACATAAAATTCTCAAACACAGGTGAGAAGTTTCAAATAAATAACAGTATTGTTAAACATAGTGGACTTTTATAAAAATATGATCAACTGTATGTTTTGTTGCTAAAGATTAAACCTTCTTCATGTAACGCCCTGGAAGAAACTGGATGAAGCAACCAATGATCCTGAACAGGAAATACCAATTGGAGTTACTTTCAGGGACTGGTGGGGGTGTAAAGGACTTCCCACACCTAGTTGTATGCCAAAATCAGGGGTAGGTTAATACTTACATGACATACGATTTTCTTTGCTGTTCAATGGCTCAACTAAAATGGCATTTTTTTGGCATTTTGTCAATTTCTCAGTAAACAGATTAACATAATAAAACCCTATTCCAGCTCATTTGGTGGCAGTCTCAGTAGAGAAGCCAGGGATTAAATGAGCGTGAAAACAAAACTACCTCTGTCCTTAGATGTGGTCTCTGCAGAGCACAATTAAGGAGCATAAGGTAAGCAGCACGTACAAATCCACCCTGCTGTCAGCTTTGAGTGTTGTGTGGTGGCTGAGCAGAACTCCGGGTTCCAGGACTGTTAAGATGGCATATTGCACACACAGTAGGTTATCAAATACCCATTTCAAACAATCCAGGAAATTAAACAGAAACCCACTTCTATCAATGCACTGTTGTGATCCAAACCACACCACTACCGAAGCTGTGTGATCCCGGTGCACACACCGTCTGCCTTTCAAACATATGTGTACGTAACTCTATCAACATGCGTTTTCAGTACCATTGTGTTGCATTAGTAGTGTTGAAATACTTGGAAAACACGCGGCAGCGTTCCAAAGTTTACGTGAAACAGTGTGCCTATACACGCGGCATTAATCGTTGTTGTTTGCATCCAAGTTCACTGTGGCACATCCAAACACCCCAGCGTGGGTGGAGGCCGTCAGTTTTTCCCTTGGGTGTGTTCGTTCCCTCAGACCTTGGTGACTCCAAGTCAGGCAGTACGAAGTGTGATGAAGCAGGGGTGGCATGGCCACGACGGTGCAAGGCGCGGCGCCCGATGGCGTGAGCCATTGCCTTAGCGGGTGTGCAACCATTACATTAGGAAGATGAGCTGCTTACGAGAAAACTTTTATCATTCAGGATTGAATTTGCCAGTGCCCCTTCTAAAGACAAATTAGGGCAGGCCCATGGCGGTGCCCCCGCGGGCCCCAGGCCGGGCGGCGGCGGGAGAGGCCATTCCATGCGGCGGGACACGGCCCTTCCCGGCGCCGCTCCCG